>NW_026061940.1:1500000-1800000 GCF_023897955.1 Schistocerca gregaria | reverse complement strand
TTAATTTAGAATATATTCGAAGATTCTATAACAAATCGATATCAAGGATACCGGACGGAAGTTTTGAGGATCACGTGTACTGCCCTTCTTGTAAACGGGTGCGATCTGTGATTTCTTCCAACTACTGGGCAGGGCTTTTTGTTCGTGCGATGGGCGATGGATTATAGTTAACAGAACTGCTAACGCAGCCGCAAATACCATGCACCGTGTTAAGGGATCGGCCGAGCCATGGAGCTTCATTCAATTTGAGAGATTTCAGCTGTTCTCAATGTTCGATGATCTATTGGAATTTGCCGGACGCTGTGGCCGAGCGGTTCTAGGCGCTTCAGTCCGGGAATGCGCTACTGCTACGGTCGCAGGTTCGAATCCTGCCTCGGGCATGGATGTGTGTGATGTCCTTAGGTTAGTTAGGCTTAAGTAGTTCCAGGTCTAGGGGACTGATGACTTCAGATGTTAAGTCCCATAGGGCTCAGAGCAATTTGAACCATCTATTGAAACTGATTAAAGGTAAACACATTATATGAGCAGAAGCGTTCTCTTCTGCAAATGCTTTGCAAAAAAGAGATGACAGTCCTTTTTGAACAGCAATCTGTTGTAGACTAATTATTATTGGTTTTCCCATATTAAGGATACTGCAAATAATTAAACAGTATTTTCACCATATTTATAACGCATCTTCCTAGTCATTCTGGGAGTAGGGATATACGTTATAACACACACAAAAACTATAGGCCATGAAAGAATAATGCGAATGAGACGAAAATCCGTCGATGTGTAGTACATGTACAGAACAATGTGGATGATTTATCCAACAGAAAGTGCTTCAGAAATCGAGCAAGTAAGTAACGCGTTGATCCACATCTGGTGCTTATTCAGGTATTTATTCGATTCGGCATTATTAAGTACAGTTGTAGGATGTTCTCCTGAGGTATATCGTGCCAAAATTCTGTCGAACTGACGAGTTAGATCGGCGAAATCCCGACGAAAGGTCAGTACCCAAAGACTGGAAAGTTGCACAGGTCACACCAATATTCAAGAAAGGTAGTAGGATAACATTATGAATTACCTCGAAGAAAACGATCTATTGACACACAGTGAACATGGATTTAGTGAAGATCGTTCTTATGTAACATGTGAAGTGTTGACTGCTATTGACAAGTGATTTCAGATCGATTCCGTATTTCTGGATATCCAGAAGGCTTTTGACACTGTACCACATGAGCGGCTTATAGTGAAATTGCGTGCTTTGGAATATCGTCTCAGTTTTGTGACTGGATTTGTGATTTGCTGTCAGGGAAGTCACAGTTCGTAGCAATCGACGAAAGCCATCGAGTAAAACAGAAGTGACTTCTGGCGTTCCAAAGGTAGTGTTATAGGCCCTTTTCTGTTCCTTATATTTATAAACGATTTGGAAGACAATCTGAGTAGCTGTCATAGATTGTTTGCAGATGACCCTGTCGTTTATCGACTAGTAAAGTCGTGAGAACAGCAAAACAAATTACAACACGATTTTGAAAATATATCTGTATAGTGCGAAAATTGTCAATTGACCCTAAATAACGAAAAGCGTGAGGTCATCCATTTGAGTGCTAAAAGGAATCCGTTAAACTTCGGTTACACGATAAATCAGTCAAATATGAAGGCCGTAGATTCAACTAAATGCCTAGGAATTACAATTACGAACAACCAAAAATTAGAAGGAACACAAAGAAAATGTTGTGGGGACGGCTAACCAAAGACTCCGTTTTATTGGTAGGACACTTAGAAAATGTAACAGATCTACTAACGAGACTGACTACACTACGTTTGTCCGTCCTCTTTTAGAATACTGCTGCATGGTGTGGGTTCCTTACCAGATACGACTGACTGAGTACATCGAAAAAGTTCAAAGAAGGGCAGCACGTATTGTATAATCGCGAAATATGGGAGAGAGTGCCACAGAAATGATACAGGATTTGGGCTGGACATCATTAAAAGATAGCCGTTTTTCGTTCCGACTGAATCTTGTCATGAAATTCACCAACTTTCTCCTCCGAATGCGAAAATATATTGTTGACACTGACTACATAGGGAGAAACGATCACCACGATAAGGTAAATCAGAGCTCGTACGAAAAGATGTTCGTTGTTTCCGCGAGGTTTACGAGTTTGGAATAATAGAGGATTGTGAAGGTGGTTCGATGATCCCTCTGCCAGGCACTTAAATGTAATTTGCAGAGTATCCATGCAGATGAGGTGCTGCCCATAATGCTCCGAACGTTCTCAGTTGGAGAGAGACCAGGCGATCTTGCCGGCCGAGGTATGGTTTGGCAAGGACGAAGACAAGCAGTAGAAACTCTCGCCGTGTGCTGACAGGCATTGTCTTTCTGAAGTGTCAGACCAGAATGGCTTCTCATGAAGAACAAAAAAAAAAAAAAAAAAAAAAAAAAAAACAGCACGTGCAATGTCTTGGACGTACCACTGCTGTGCTGTAAGGGTGTCGCGGCTGACAACCAAAGAGGCCTTACTGTGAAAAGTTATGGCACCCCGGAGCATGACTCCTGGTTGTCGGGTCGTATGGTGGTATACCACCACTGTCCATGAGGTTTCCACAAACGCCTTCGGCCTGGAATCTCATTGGCTGGGGTAGAGCTGTCTTCATTCTTGAGTCCGGCATCGAACTGAGCGAAAGTGCGTCTGGAGGCGCCCTGGACAGCAGTGGGATACCTACTTGACTCTTCCAAATTGGCCTGTAGAGTGTAACGTTGTTACCGGTTCCAGGGTCTGCTTAGAATCGACGTTTAACGTGATCCAGTAACAAGTTTTTGAGGTAATATTATTTTGTTTCCATCGGGATGCTTACTATCGCTGAGCACCCATGCCGCTCACCATTGGAATGCTTGATTTCGTTGAGTATCCATGACAGGTGAGCCTGTCATTATCACCTTGTGGGCATTTTAACTTATTAGAGTGGTTGTGGTTTGTGTTCCGCGTAGCGGCCAGCGTGAGATTTACAGCGGTTGGGCGGAAACGCACATCTAAATCGGTCGAGGGAGGCGACCGAAGTGAAGCATTCAGCTTCAAATGGTTCAAATGGCTCTGAGCACCATGGGACTTAACATCTGAGGTCATCAGTGCAATAGAACTCAGAACTCAGGATTGGAACCTGCGATAGTAGCGATCGCGCGGTTCCAGATTGAAGCGCCTAGAACCGCACGGCCACAACGCCCGGCGAAGCATTCACGTGGTTTGGGCACTTATCACAGCCAACCCCGTAGGAAACAGAAAACTACGTTACCATACAAGTAGCTTATTTGCTAGAATTGTCTTTTATTTTCCCCGTACACATTTACAACACACTCAAGCAATGTCTGAAGATCAGTATGTACCTTTTGAACAGAAAGGTTTACATTTACATCGTAAATGAAACGTAGAATCAAATGCTTTGTGTCTTAAATGCAAAAACAGGCACAGTGGATATTTGTCGATTACAGCGCCATCTACCGCGATTGGGAAACAATGGTTTGGGTAGGCCGTAGGAATGTTTCTTTTTTCTTTTCTTTTCTTTCTTTTACTTACACACTTTCCTGCATGACGGACTGCCACCGACTCGTTGTTATGTTCGTAGCTATCGCTTGGTCTCACGCTGTTAGTAAGATAGTAAGGGACTTCTGTCTTGGTGCGTGATAGAAGATAAGTGTGGCGAACAGAAATTCGCGAAATACTGAGCAACAAATACTCTTAGGAAGAGCTACATACTCTGTGATTTACGAACTTTACCGTACATATGAAAATGCGTTTATTGTTTCATTTGACGGACGCCATACGATGCTTGCCCAGTTTCGTTATTCAAACTTTACTAAATATATCAGTTTTTAATGTCCCAGTGCGTTTTCGTTAATTGCAGTGTGCCGACAATCAACAGAGTCCCAAAGAAAAAAAATCCAGATATACTACGAGGTAAAACCACTCGTAACAAACAAATGAGTAACCGAACGATTCTCTACAGTTATTTCGCATTTGCATTTCGCTTATTCTTCATATGTATAATCCTTTTCACGATTTTGCGCGTTTCCGTCAGTAACTGCAAATATAGTCTGTAAGAAAATATTATGAAAACAATATATTACATATATGCAATGAAAAGTACATGCCTAATGACATAAGGCAGCTTCCTCGACATTTCGAGCTTCATTTAAATAGCATTATTTTAAAAGAGTATTACTGCTGTTAAATATGTCGCGTAACGCAACGTTAATGCCAGTATAGATGCAACAGGGAGAGGATTGTATAAGCGAGTATATTAAGTAATGCGGTAAAGTTCAAAGGTAATAGAGAATATAGCCTTTTCTGAGAGAACTAAGTGTTCTACATCCCACAGTACAATGAGGTATCTGCCAACCACAATCACTCACCTCGGGCCACCACAGTACTGATGAAACACGTTGAAGACTCTATCACCACTAAATTGCATCATAAGTGATACAATAAAAACATTTTTACATATATGGCAATGCTCTTAAGTCATATACACTCAAGAGCCAAAGAAACTGGGACACCTCCCTAACATCGTGTAAAGCCCCCGTGAGTACACGGAAGTACCGCAACTCGACGTGGCATGGCTCGACTAATGTCTGAGGTTAGAATTACATTAATACCTTCAGCTGCTGATGGGCGTTGATATATATTAACGGGCACAGGTGAAAATGTGTGCCCCGACCGGGACTCGAACCCGGGATCTCCTGCTTACATGAAGGACGCTCTATCCCGGTCGGGCACACATTTTCACCAGTCCCCGTTGCTATACGTCAACGCCCGTCAGCAGCTCAAGGTATTAATACAATCGTAATTTCGTTCTAGACGGCCTCAGGTCAGCAATGGTGTCTGTTCTATCGGACGAGACTCGTCCGACCAGGCAACATATTTCCAGTCACCATTAGTCCAATATCGGTGTTGAAGGGCCTAGTGCAGGCGTAAAGCTTTGTGTCGTGCAGTCATCAAGGATACACGAGTGGGCTTTCTGCTCCGAAAGCCCATATCGATGATGTTTCGTTAAATGATTCGGACGCAGCGATTGGGGAGACTTGATATTTTACCGGATTCCTGATATTCACGGTTCACTACACATACATCCTCACTTCGTCGCTACTTTGGAGATGCTGTGTCCCATAGCTCGTGCGCCTACTATAACATCACGTTAAAACTCACTTAAATCTTGATAACCTGTCATTGTAGCAGTAGCAACCGACCTAACAACTGAGCGTGACACCTGTTCTCTTATATTGCCGTTGCCGACCGCAGCGCCGTATTCAGCCTGTATTTGAATACGCATGCCTATACCAGTCTGTTTGGCGCTTCAGTGCATATTATTTAGTATTACCTAAGAGTAATTATTGCTCCATATTTCGCGGATTTTGCCTACTTCACTCAGCCACTACCACGTACCGTGACCAAACTAACATGATAACTGCACTCATGATATCCTTAATGAGATATACGTCTGTGTGCATCTCATATCTAGACCGCTACGGATGGCTGGTCTCATGCCACACATTCTGACTCGGGCAACGATCTAGATGAGAAAAACTGGCGATACCTGCAAGAAAATGACCCAGGTTCCGAGCCAGAACCACAATCCCACAACGAGGCAGCTTTCATCGAATAACCTGGTGGCTGGGATTTGTTGCAGCTGCAGTGTTCATTCCTTCGTATGGGCCATTACTATGGAGTAACACTTGTAAGCAGCAACAATCTGATGTAATGAAAGTTTACTTTATTACTGGCGCTTCCTGGCAGATTAAAACTGTGTGCCGGACCGAGACTCGAACTCGGGATATTTGCCTCACGGCGTTCTCTGCCATCTGAGCTACCCAAGCACGACTCACGACCCGTCCTCACAGCTTCAATTGTGCCAGTACCCCGTCTCCTACCTTCCTAACTTCACCGAAGCTCTTCTGCGAGCGTTGCAGAACTGGCTCTCCTGGAAGAAAGGATTTTGTAGAGACATGGCTTAGCCACAGCCTGGTGGATATTTCCAGATTGATATTGGGTACTTTATTACTGTTTAATTAAACAGCTTCATTAAACAACGAAAAAGTAACTCACATTATATGAGCTGAATCACTAAGATTAAACTGCGTAATAACAGCAGCGCCGTCATTCACTAATGAACATGAAAAATATCAGTTCTGCAGAAGTATGTAAAGATTCTTACGAAAATTCCAATAGAGTTGCAGATTCTCAAGATAAGAAGGCTACACACAGCCCGCTACACTGGCCATACTAATGTAAAAGTTGATTCCTTATTTCCCTCGCAAAGTCCAAAACATCCCCACCACGCCTGAGGTTTTGCGGACCTCCTACCACGCCGTGCGTCAGCGCCGGCACGGAGACCTGTCTCTGAACTAACAGAGCACTCCATTAATTCGGGCTGAAACACGCCACCACTCTCCAGGACAGGTTCAAGACCCACCCGTGGCTGGCGATAAGTCGCACGGAGACGTGGTGTGGATGTTTTACCAAATAAGCGCGCCTCCACTGACGGAACAGTTTCTGTCAACCTGCAGACTACAGGGCCCCTCATCATACAAGATACTTCCAGTCAGCGTTTGGTGTTAGGAAGCCTTCCAAATTTCGTATATACTCTACACTCGACATTCAAAATTATGTTTGAGAACATTTTTCATATTATCCCCACTATTTGTAGTTAAAGAAAGAAAATGATTACAGTGCTTCAAAAAGTAATATTTGCAGTAAACTGAAAAACGTATTGATTTAATTTTACATATTTTAAAAGAAGAAATGTTGAATTTTCTCGCGCAGAGTACGAGAGACTGGCGCGGCTATATGCGCACTGTTTTGACAAACAGGTGGAGCTGAGCTAGATAGGAGCTGGCGTGTATAGCTGGCTGTCTAACGAGCAGGCGATAACCGTGATACTGGCGGAATGTGTGCGCCACTTAAAAAGCGAGTGTCGTAATGACTGCAAGTCTAGTATACAGGCACGTTAATGCAAGTGCTTTTTCCAAGGGAGGGTGGTCTTCCCTGGCCCTCGCGACGTGTGACGATGCCTGACGCCGCAAATTCTGAGATCGCAAGCTATTAGGATGGTGCATAAGATCGCAGCGTTTTCTTCTGTATATTAATATTGTTATAGGTTTTGGATTTTACAAGGAGTGTTATACGTCATTGGTCCCTTACCTGCATTTGTCGTAGATCCCTCGCCCAGCGCGAAGTTCCAAGCGACTGGAAAAAAAGCGCAGATGACTCCAGTATATAGAGAGGTAAAGAAACGGACCCGTAAAATTAGAGACCAATATCCCAAACTTATGATTGCTGCAGACTCCCTGTACACATTCTCAGTTCGATTATAATAGACTTACGTGAGGCAAAGCAACATACGTCGACGAATCAACATGGCTTTAGGAAGCATCGTAAGTGCGAAACTCAGCTTGCCCTTTCCTCACGTGACATACTGAGAACTATGTATGAAGGGCAACAGGCAGATTCCATATTTCTAGATTTCCGGAAAGAATTTGACATCGTGCCCCATTGCAGATTGTTAAAGAAACTACGAGAATATCGAATAAGTTCACAGATATGTGAATGGCTCGAAAACTTCTTGAAAAATAGTACGCAGTATGTTGTCCTCGATGGTGAGGGTTCATCAGAGAAAACGAAATGTGATAGAACGGCTGTTGTTCTTTATACAGGGCGAGGCCATCTAAATGTTCAATACATTAGCTCCGAGGAACAAATGGCAGTTTACTGAAATGTCCAGTCCTAGTTGCTTTTGGTAAAATATGTCAAAAGCTGGGGATAGTGAATTTTACGGGTAATTAAGGAAAGTATTAAATTGATGGGGGTGTTGAAGTAATGACAATTTAATAATTATACTTTGCTAACTTCCAGCATTCTGAAAGGCATTGTAGTGTCTCGAGAATTTCGGAGTAAATTCTAGAGACCCTCGTATTTCCACCGTCTTGAACACGGGTTATTTTAGAGACGAGTGTGGTAAAGTAGAATGTATCTACTGCACCACAATTATGTGTGTGCAGGACTGACATGTATAGGACGGATGATAGGCGCGGGCAGGTAGTCGCCGATCCTGGCTAACAAGGGGAAGGCCTCAGACACGGCCAACCGATTCGGCTCAAATGTGGCAGGTTGCTTGTGTAGAACCTAAAATGAAATACTCCAAGATCTTTTGGGTCAACACCCCCGCAATTTTGAGAAAATCAACCCTAAAGGTTTTGACGAGCAACGGACTCAGAATTAGAGCGATCGATAGATAATTGTAAATAGAGCATTTTTCATCATCAGGTATGGGGTCCGCAAACGCAAACTTTTCCAAAAATTGAGGAAAGAAACTTTTACAATTGTCGCTCCTGTACCCACATGGTAAACGCTTTTCGCCGACAGCGGCGATAGCGGAACAGCTAAGGTAACTAACTGGCTGGGAATCGGAGAACCCTAGCGGATGTTATTATTTTCGTTTGTATTTTTCCATATCTCAATTGATAGGGATAGGATGGTTAATAAGGTAAGTAAATTAATAAAGAATGATAATAATAAAGTAGGCAAACTAATTACCCCAACGCCGTTGGTTAGTAAAGTATTAAACTTTTAAGGCTTGTCACATGACCACAACTACGACTAACAAGGGGAGGCCGCCAATTGTGAAATTCAGATTCGATCCCTACTGCGCATAATAAAAGCTCATGGCCAGAGGTGTAATGTGGCAAAGCACCAAGATGCACTTCTCAGCCGTTGTCTAGAAAATCGACAGTTAAAAGAAACCGTTGCGGTGAAATACTCTCTACGATTGATAGTTTTCTACAGCGTCGTGGCGCAACGGTAAACGCTCGGGTTCGTAATCCGAAGGTGGCCGGATCGAACAGCCGGCACGGTAGCTTAGCGCGTTCGGTCAGTGTGTTAGCTGCCGTCTGTAATAAAAAAACTGAGTTAATGGATCAACGACTAACTGAAACGGGTGTCTTGCCATGTCCGCCCCGAGCAGATACAATGAACAAAAATGAAATAAAAAAAATAAACAAAATAAAAAAATCAATGGAACGCCTAACCAATTAATTAGCAGCATAAGCAGCGCAGGGTATATGAAGCGTGTCGGGAGAGGCGGAAAAATAAAAAAAAAACCTCGCACCATGCAACATTTTTTATTATTAGTGTTTTGTAATTCATATATGAATTGCTTACACATATTGGTGAAGGCGGATCGCTGTCCAATTGTACCGCCTCAATTTTTCCGTTTGTTTAACAGGGTGTACCAAAGCTCTCACGTCCGCACTGATTTTCGATGATGTTATAAGTTGCGCTAGGGACCGCACCTACCTTCTTTCGAAGTTGGCAGGCAACTACGCTGTTATGCGGCGGCTCGTTTCGGCCCATTCAACACCTGTCCTTCGAGTGTAACGAGCGAGTAACGGAGTTTATATTTCATACCTGCCACAGCAAATTTGTGTACGTGGGGTTTGTATTCTAATTCGAACGTTTGATTTATGCTATACGTATTCGTTTCGGAATATCGTTTCTACGTCTTCCATTAACTATACTTGGTTAACATTATGAAGACAATTAATAACATTAATGAAATACAACTTTGTTTGCGGAAAACATAATGATGTTCGAAGTTGCCAGTTTTTCCACGACAAACGACTTTCAACAACTTATTATATGCATAATTGTTGCAACTGATTGCTGGGAATTATATATATATATTGTGTGTATGTACACACATTTGAATTACAAAAAACAAATACTAAAAAAAATGGTTGCATGGCGCGAGATTCGATCCGGCGAACTTCTGAACTACGAACCCGAACCCGAGAGCTTACCGCTGCGCAATGACGCTGTAGAAAACTATCAATCGTAGTGAGTATTTCACCGCAACAGTTTCTTTTAACTGTCGATTTTCTCGACAACGTCTGAGAAGTACATCTTGGTGCTTTCCCACATAGCACCTCTGGCTATGAGCTTTTATTATGCGCAGTATGAATTGACTCTGAATTTCACAATTGGCGGCCTCCCCTTGTAAGAGTGCTTCGAATTCCTCACGAGGGATCACAGACAGCCAACCGCGCGACGCTTGTTTACAGCGAGGCTCGGGACAGAATGCACGCGGGGAGAGTTATGTTGTCCCAGTTGCCTGTTCGTCATATCACAGTTGTGAATCTGGAAGAGAGAAGGTGTCCAGCACGAGCCTTATAGACGTAAATCGGAAAGAGTTGTTTTCCGTCATTAGGCTGCCGCGATCCTGGCGGATACAGTAGTGATTCTTCCATCATTAATGTGCCGAATGAAATAAGTTTCGTGAATGAATACAGTGTTATTCTGTAAGTAACATATGACGAGTGCCGTATGTAGTTTGTAGAAATTAGCTCGTCTGTTTATGCCGTAGTAACTAGTTATTATTTGTTGTCATATCTTTCAGGTGCATAATCTGAGTAACGGAGGATGTACACCCTTCGACTAGCGTTGTAATATATAGTTGGGAGCCTGTCATAGACGATGGCAAGCGGGAAGTTACTGTCACTGTGTTTTGGTTTGCAAAATACAGATGCATTATCAACGCACTACCGGAAGCAGCCAGGTCTGTTTCTCGGCGTTCCAGGTTGATTGAAAAGGCTATGGTCGAGAGACTTTTGGTGGTGACGAACGAAATGACTTTTCTTGATACTGAGGTACTATACGATGAAGACGAAGCAGAAGGTGATTCAGTGGAAGATATCCCGACTAGTGAATCGCTAAATTGTCATAACACTTCAGAAATCTCCACGTCACTGGGAATATGTGCTTCATCCGTTCCCGATGAGTATCACAAACCGGTTACTAAACGACTTAACTACAGCTCTATACCCCTTGAAGTAAAAGTTAAGGCGGTAGCGCTAGCCAGGAATCATCCAAATTTGAACTTACAAACACTGCAAAAGAATGGAGCAACAACAGCCCTGGAACGGAAGAAGGACTTGAAATTGTGGGAAAGTGATATCGTTAAAGGAGGGACAAGTTACGACAAATACCAGGCGAAAAATATGTGGACATACGACCGAATTGTCGAATCTTGTTGACGTAACGAGAATGTAACAGCGAGAATACTTCAGGAGTGGGCTGCAGGTGCAGCGCTTCAATATACGGCCAACAAGGATTCTACGTCTGCTGCATCATTATCTTGGGCAAAAAATTTCAGATCGGGGTATAAAATTCGTCAACGGCGCGTCACTAAATACGTCTCTCATAAGGAAGTACAAAATATAGAAGATATACAGAAAGTGGGAGCTCTTTTCAACAGGCAAACGGCGTCAATTATGACCGGTTTTAATAGTGATTACGTGATCAACACCGGCATACAGGATGCGAGTATTGGGTGAACATTCGACGCACGTTATCGCATAAGGGAGAAAAACGAATCCTTGTCGCAGTTGGTAGTAAAAACCTAGTAACACATTCGTACACGGCGCAACATGCCACTACAGCCTCTGGAAATCTGTTACGTAAGGTTTTCCTGTGTTTACAAGAAACGAATGTTACATTTGGTCCTCAGGTTATAGAAGAGGTCAACCGTTTAACCGACTCGTTGAAAAATGTTTACATTACCTTCTCCAAACTGACGAATGCGATTTACAGAACATTTCTTGAGAATGTTTTAAGACCATACGTTTCTGATAGCAAGTTTTTTCTAGTAGTGGATTCCTGGAGTGGACAAAGTAATGCTATATTATATGACACAATGATTATAGATGGCGAGGGTCAGCCGACGTGCACGGTAAAAGTAATACCGCCCAACTGTACACCTGTGTACCTGCTGTGTGATGTTGATTTCGATCGCCAGGTTAAAAACTTTATTTCCAGGCTTCAGGATTGCAGTGTGCTTCTGGAAACCCAGTGGGAATTGGACAACCGCACGGATACAATAACTATTTACAACATAATTCATAACCAACTTTCAGCACCGATTTTTCACGCAATGATATCGTATGCGTGGTACGCATCAAAATTAATTCCCGAAAAAGACATTTTGAAATGTAAACCAAGTTTGTTTTCCGCCTACTCTTGGGAAGGAACAGTGTAGCTCTCGAAAGATTGAATTCATTAGATGTTCTTGGTGCCGTGAGTATATTTGTTTCAAATTTTTATGTGACAAGTACCAGCCATCTCGTTGTTCGACGAAAAATGAGGACACGTAACAGTGACTGGAAGAGCCATTCTAAAGTGACCTGGAGTAACATTTTAGTTGTTTACTACCCCAAGAAGTTTCAGAAATTTATTTGCCTACCTTATTTTTATCGTTCCTTATAGATTTCCTTACCTTATTAACCCTCCTATTCCTATCAATTGAGATATGGAAAAATACAAACGAAAATAATAACATCCACTGGGTTTCCTCGCGATTCGAACCCGGGTTCTCAGATTCCCAGCCAGTTACCTTGGCTGTTGCGCTATCAGTGCTGTCGGCAAAAACCGTTTAAAATGTTGGAACAGAAGGGACAGTTGTAAAACTTTCTTTCCTCGATTTCTGGAATAGTATGCGTTTTCGGATACCATAGCTGATGATGAAAAATGCTCTATTTACAATTATCTATCGATCCCACCAATTTTGAGTCGATTGTTCTTCATAACTTTTAGGAGTGATTTTTTCAATAACGCTGCGGTGTTGACCTAAAATATCTTAGATTCCTCCGGTTTAGGTTAGACACAAGCGACTGCCAAATTTGAGCCGAATCGGTTGGCCATGTCTGAGGCCTTCCATTTGTAAGGAGTTACACGTCCAGCTCAAGGAACAAACGCGCTGTCTCAGTGCGATGTCAAACATTATTTGTGAATATTTGAATGTTGTTGAAAGAGAAGAAGGAACAATTACTTATTCATTCTTCCTCTTACTTTTGTAAGGTCCAGACGGTTGTCTTGTTAAATTTTGTGAGATTTGTAGACTGTATTTATGGAAAAATGAATGTGATAGTTTCTGACGGACCAGAAGGTTCCGAGCTTGCGAAAAATGTTTTGTTATTGTTGTTGTTGTGGTCTCCAGTCCTGAGATTGGTTTGTTGCAGCTCTCCATGCTACTCTGTCCTGTGCAAGCTTCTTCATCTCCCAGATCCTACTGCAACCTACATCCTTCTGAATCTGCTTAGTGTATTCACCTCTTGGTCTCCCTCTACGATTTTTACCCTCCACGCTGCCCTCAAATGCTAAATTTGTGATCCCTTGATGACTCAAAACATGTCCTACCGCCGGATCCCTTCTTCTAGTCAAGTTGTGCTACAAATTGCTCTTCTCCCCAATTCTATTCAATACCTCCTCATTAGGTACGTAATCTATCCACCTTATTTTTAGCATTCTTCTGTAGCACCACATTTCGAAAGCTTCTATTCTATTCTTGTTCAAACTATTTATCGTACATGTTTCACTTCCATACATGACTACACTCCATACTTTCAGAAACGGTTTCCTGATACATAAATCTATACTCGATGTTAACAAATTTCTCGTCTTCAGAAACGGTTACCTTGCCATTGCCAGTCTACATTTTATACCCTCTCTACTTAGAACATCATCTGTTATTTTACTTCCTAAATAGCATAACTCCTTTACTACTTTAAGCGTCTCATTTCCTAATCTAATTCCCTCAGCATCACCCGATTTAATTTGACTACATTCCATTATCCTCGTTCTGCTTTTGTTGATGTTCATCTTATATCCTCCTTTCAAGACAATGTCCATTCCGTTCAACTGCTCTTCCAGGTCCTTTGCCGTCTCTGACAGAATTACAATGTCATCCGCGAACCTCAAAGTTTTTACTTCTTCTCCATGAATTTTAATACCTACTCCGAATTTTTCTTTTGTTTCCTTTACTGCTTGCTCAATATACAGATTAAATAACATCGGGGAGAGGCTACAACCCTGTCTCACTCCTTTCCCAACCACTGCTTCCCTTTCATGCCCCTCGACTCTTATGACTGCCATCTAGTTTCTGTACAAATTGTAAATAGCCTCTCGCTCCCTGTATTTTACCCCTGCCACCTTCAGAATTTGAAAGCGAGTATTCCAGTCAATATTGTCAAAAGCTTTCTCCAAGTCTACAAATGCTAGAAACGTAGGTTTGCCTTTTCTTAATCTTTCTTCTAAGATAAGTTCAGGTGAAATTCAGATTCGAAAAGGAGTTGAGGTTATGTGCTGAATTTCACCTGGTCCTTCTCCAAAACCAAAGCCACCTTCCTGGATGTTGACCTTCATCTTGTTGAAGCTCACATCCACACCTCTGTCCATATCAAACCCACCAACAAACAACAGTACCTTCACTTTGATAGCTGCCATCCATTCCACATCAAACGCTCCCTTCCCTACAGCCTAGGTATTCGTGGCAAACGTATCTGCTCCAGTGACGAATCCCTCAACAATTACACCAATAACCTGACCAGTGCTTTCCTCTCCCGCAACTATCCTGCAGACCTTGTCCACAAACAGATCTCCCGAGCAATACATTCCTCCCCGTCCAACAACAATATTCCTAGCCTCAGACCACACAGAAGCATCCCCCTTGTCACCCAATATTATCCTGGCCTCGAATACATCAATAAATTACTCCGCCAGGGATATGACTTTCTCAAGTCAACCCCTGAAATGAGATCATCCCTTGACAAAATTCTCCCCACACCACCCAGAGTTGCCTTTCGTCGTCCCCCTAACCTCCGTAACATCCTTGTTAAACCCTGCAATATTCCCAGACTACCTTCTCTACCCAGCGGTTCCTACCCCTGTAACCGACCCCGCTGCAAAACCTGCCCCATGCATCCCCCCACAACCACCTACTCCAGCCCCGCTACTAGGAAAACATACACAATTCAAGGAAGGGCCACGTGTGAGACTACACATGTCATTTATCAGCTGACATGCCTGCACTGCACAGCCTTTTACATCGGTATGACAACAACTAAACTGGCTGAGCGCATGAACGGACACAGACGAACTGTCCGCCTAGGAGAGGTCCAATACCCAGTAGCGGAGCATGCCCTCCAGCATAATTCTAGGGACCTAGGAACCTGCTACACTGTACGTGCCATTTGGCTTCTCCCACCCAACACCAGTCCCTCTGAACTGCGGAGATGGGAACTTGCACTCCAGCACATCCTTTCATCCCGCCATCCCCCTGGACTAAACCTACGTTAAACAACCTCACTCCCATTTACTTTTCAGTCTTCTCCTCTTTCCCTTTCCTCTTTAGCCATTCATGCATCTTTCCATCCTACATCTTTATACTATACACCTCTTTACTTCTGTATGCATCCTCTTTGGCTTGAAGCTGGCACAGTACCTGCAGTAGAATATCTTTGGCTTCCCTCTGACAACCATGCCTCCATCCTTGCTACCTTCCCTGTTTTCCTTTCCCTGTTGCTTCATAACCTGGGTTGTGAGTAACTAAATCCACTTTCCCTTCTTCCCTTTCTTTCCCCTCTCTCCTCCCTGATGAAGGAACATTTATTCCGAAAGCTAGGAGCTTAAATTTTCGGTTGTTTTTTGTGTCTCTATCGGCTGTACTGAGCTGAGGTAAGTACTGGCCAGCCCCTCTATCTCTTTGTTAGTAATTGTTTGACCAAAAATCTTGTTCCTCCTCCACAGAACTTCACTAATTCCCACTATATCTAACTTTAACCTATCCATTTCCCTTTTTAAATTTTCTAACCTACCTTCCCGATTAAAGGATCTAACATTCCACGCTCCGATCCGTAGAACGCCAGTTTTCTTTCTCCTAATAATGACGTCCTCCTGAGTAGTCCCCGCCTGGAGATACAAATGGCGGACTATTTTACCTCCAGAATATTTTACCCAAGAGGACGCCATTATCAAGGCCGTTTTGGTTAATGTTGCAAGGCCAGATCAGTCAATCATCCAGACTGTTGCCCCTGCAACTACTGAAAAGGCTGCTGCCCCTCTACTTCTATCTACAAACCTTGCCACAGCGACCCCATTCCAGTAATCCAGCAAGATCTCCAGTCACTACTCAAATCCTTATGCCCACCTCAGAGCCTCTCCCTGGAGTCCATGCCTCTGCTCAACTCTCTCACTCCACTAATAAATCCTACCTTCTACATGATTCCTAAAGTCCATAAACCTAATCACCCAAGACGCCCCATTGTGGCCGGTTACTGAGAGAATTGCTGCTCTCATAGACCAACCCCTACAATCTATTACCCCTAACATACCTTCCTATTTAAAAGGCACCAACGATTTCCTCCAGCCACCCAGAGTGGCCGAGCGGTTCTAAGCACTACAGTCTGAAACCGCGCGACCGCTATGGTTGAAGGTCCGAATCTTGCATCGGGCATGGATATGTGTGATGTCCTTAGGTTAGTTAGGTTTAAGTAGTTCTAAATTCTGGGGGACTTATGACCTCAGAAGTTAAGTCCCGTAGTGCTCAGAGGCATTTGAACAATTTCCTTCACTGACTCACCACAGTTCCTGACTCTTTACCACAAAGTGCCATGCTTCTCACTATTGGTGCCACCTCGCTGTACACTAATGTTCCTAATGCCCATAGCCTTCCTGCTATTGAACACTCCCTTTCCCAAAGATTGACAGATTCCAAACCAACAACCTAGTCACCATGACAAGTTTATCCTCACACACAATTTCTTCTGCTTTGAAGGCATTACCCACAAACAAATCCAGGGTTTGGCTATGGGCACCCTCATAGCACCATCTAATGCCAACCTATTCATGGGCCATATAAACGAACCCTTCCTAAAAACAGAGAATCCTAAACCCCACTCCTGGTTCAGATTCAGTGATTACATCTTTGCTGTCTGGAGTGAGGATAAGGATACCCAATCCACATTCCTCCAGAACTTCAACTACTTCTCCCCCATTTGCTTCACAAGGTCCTACTCAACCCAACAGTCTACCTTCCTAGATGTTGACCTCCACCTCAAATGTGGTTACATCAGTACCTCTGTCCATATCAAACCTACTAACCACCAGCAATACCTCCACTTCAACAATTGCCATCCATTCCATACCAAGAAGTCCCTTCCGTATAGCCTATCCCCACTTGGTCACCGCATCTGCAGTGATGAGCAGCCCCAATCTAAATATCTCACTAAAGCCTTCACTGACCATAATTATCCCCCCAACCTTGTATAATAACAAATCTTGCATGCCTTATCTATTCAGTCTCCCACCACCTCCCAAAATCCCACTGTCTGACCACAGACAACCATGCCCCTCATAACTCAGCATCACCCAGGACTGGAGAAACTGAATTACATTCTATGCCAGGGTTTCAATTACCTCTTGTCGTGGCCTGAAATGAGAAGTATCCAGACCACTATCCTTCCCATGCCTCACATGGTATTCTGTCATCCACCGAACCTACATAATGTACCCATCCTTACACAACCCCTGCTCCCAATCCCTTACCTCATGGTTCATACCTCTGTAACACACCTACATCCATACATTCTCCTGCCACCACCTGCTCCAGGTCAGGCACCATCACCACTAATCCCATCAAAGGCAGGCCTACCTGTGAAACTAGTCATGTGCTTTACAAGCTAAGTTGCTACCACTGTGCTGCATTCTATGTAGGAATGAGAACCAACAAGCTGTCTGTCCACACAAATGGTCACCAACAAACTGCAACCAAGAAACAAGTGGACCACCCTGTTGCTGAACATGCTGCCAAACATGATATATCAATGACTGCTTCACAGTGTGTGCTATATAGATCCTTCCCACCAACACCAGCTTTTCTGAATTGTGCAGGTGGGAACTTTCCCTGCAATACATCCGATATTCCCATAACCCTCCTGGTCTCAACCTTCATTAGTCACTGTTCTCATCCATCCAACACATTCCCTGCACCCGTTCCAGCACTATGCAGCGATTATTCCACCACCACACCCAGTCTTTTTATTTCCCTCCGTTTCTGCTACTTCTGCCACCCTCCCCACCTCTCCCCTGCCCGTGGTCTAACCTGCAGCACTTTACTCTAAATCACTTCCACCCTCCCTCCCTGCCCCAGTATCCTCCATACCCCCACCCAGTTGCCACTCCCATCATGCAATGTTGCTGTGTGTGTGTGTGTGTGTGTGTGTGTGTGTGTGTGTGGTGTGTGGTGTGTGTGTGTGTGTGTGTGTGTGTGTGTGTGTGTGTGTGTGTGTGTGAAGTGTGAGAGTCGTTGTTGTGTGTATCAGCGACACAGCATCTCCACTAGATAGTGAGTAGCAGCTTTCTTTCTCGTAATATTGTTAATTCTATCCAGGATTTTCCATTATTTGAATATATATTATACTAATTCATGAACGAGATAGATGAGCACTTAAAATAAAGGGCCAAAGGGCCAAAATGAACTCCCTTGGCCTCTTTCAAAACAGAAAGAGCATATATTATTCAAAAAATTTCATGTAGAATGCCCAAGTACAAGTAGACCCTAATATAAGTAAATCTATATTTTTATTTGAATGCTCCTGACAAAGTACCTGATCTGACTATTGTTGTAAGCATACCTGTATTCATTCCATCTATGCTGCGATCAAATGGTTAATTTTCCATACTTGTGTGTGAAGTGTAAATATTCCATTGTACAATTTCCCTGTATAAAACTGATGTGCTCAATACTATGTGGAAAATGATTCAAAATCAGTAGCCAATAATTAATTAAATAAAAAAAGTCCATTTGCAGTGTATATGTACAAATTGAGAAAGCTCATTTTTCTTAGTAAAGCCACAAAGACAAGTTTTATGAAATTACACAAGTTTTTTTGTACTCAAGTTGATCAGATACACTAATTACATACAGCAGCAGCGTTTTTTCATCATAATGGTGCAGCTAGGCATTGGGGATATGGTATTCTTTGAGAAGGTACTCCACTATTTTCCATTTTTAGATCACCTACAATGCTCAAATATTTCAATATGTGTAAAGCCCTAAAAACCATTAACAATACCCTCTAACATAACCGAAGGCCAGATAGAAGGTCAACTGTTTCAGGAATTACAAGAAATGGAAAGAATAGAATCCCATTAGTTGTCAACTCCTGGACACTGGGGGTTCTAGATAGTTATTTCCATAGCGGTACAAAAATATTTTGCTCACTCCAGTAACTATTCTCTCCGGAAATGTCACTGGGTTACCTGTAGTGGTAGCGTGTTAAGTGTCAGAGAATGAAACTTAGAGAGAATAATAACAGCTAGAGAAAAATAACAACCTCTGACAGTTATTTCCATTGTCGCTCCAATTGCTTTATTTGTACTAACTGCCCAAACTAATGACGCAAGGGAACTCTAGTACATGTACAATGCCTTTAAGTTTGCTCCTATCAGCAACCACTCTGACATTAACTTTATTTAGTTTTTGTGCTGAAAGTAGTGAGAGCGCACAAAATAACACATAGTTGTATTAATAGATGGCGCATAGTCTCTGTTATTTCCATGACATGTAGAACCTCCTCCAGATGACATATCCCTCTCTATCATAGCCAGATCTCAGATTAATTGACGTGAAAGCATAGTATGATCTTCTGTAAACAGGTGGCGCAAAGCACTGTTATTTAAGTAACTGCTAGTATCAGATGAGCCCTTATCACAGTAACTGCTACTTCTCAATAACCAGTTATTTCTATCAGTTACGTTATTTTATTGTCACCTCTAATGTACACCATTACGCCAGGAGATACTGATTTACTGAATACTGGGGAAAACATCTGCAGTAAAATTCAATTTTACAGCCTTATATACACTCCTGGAAATGGAAAAAAGAACACATTGACACCGATGTGTCAGACCAACCATACTTGCTCCGGACACGCCCCAACATCGTCCATCGTGCCTCCAGTGGTGTCGCGACAGGCGTGAATGGTGGGACGAATGGAGACGTGTCGTTTTCAGTGATGAGAGTCGCTTTTGCCTTGGTGTCAATGATGGTCGTATGCGTGTTTGGCGCCATGCAGGTGAGCGCCACAATCAGGACTGCATACGACCGAGGCACACAGGGCCAACACCCGGCATCATGGTGTGGGGAGCGATCTCTTACACTGGCTGTACACCTCTGGTGATCGTCGAGGGGACACTGAATAGTGCACGGTACATCCAAACCGTCAGCGAACCCATCATTCTACCATTCATAGACCGGCAAGGGAACTTGCTGTTCCAACAGGACAAAGCACGTCCGCATGTATTCCGTGCCACCCAATGTGCTCTAGAAGGTGTAAGTCAACTACCCTGGCCAGCAAGATCTCCGGATCTGTCCCCCATTGAGCATGTTTGTGACTGGATGAAGCGTCGTCTCACGTGGTTGCACGTCCAGCACGAACGCTGGTCCAACTGAGGCGCCAGATGGAAATGGCATGGCAAGCCGTTCCACAGGACTACATCCAGCATCTCTACGATTGTCTCCATGGGAGAATAGCAGCCTGCATTGATGTGAAAGGTGGATATACACTGTACTAGTGCCGACATTGTGCATGCTCTGTTGCCTGTGTCTATGTGCCTGTTTTTCTGTCAGTGTGATCATGTGATGTATCTGACCCCAGGAATGAGTCAATAAAGTTTCCCCTTCCTGGGACAATGAATTCATGGTGTTCTTATTTCAATTTCCAGGAGTGTATATATCAAGATAGATGACAAACAATGTCATATAGTTATTAGCCATATCAAGCGAGAACAAATTCCCTCTCGGTCATACCACTACACTTCATAACTGTATCAAGAAGAAGATTCCGTAAGCTAAACGGCAGCAGATGTCCAGGGCTGGCAAAATGACAATTTTTGCTATGCCTAGGTTGTATAATCTGAGTTGACAAGTAGCATAAATAATAGTTGAAGGAGACCAAAAGAGTGTTACAATACAGTACAAACATGGACAAAGACCACAGTATGGAGATAGCTACACATTGTATAAAAGTCTCATTCACAGTGATTATTAATTTTATAAAAATCGTTCATGCACTTGCAGCTTGTTTCATATTTCACTGTACACATATGGACCAAAAATTCACACAATTCAGAGCAATGATCAGTTAATGACTTCAGATTTCTAAAGTCAAGGCTATGTTTTTTACTTGTGGTGGCAGGCTGTTCTGTATCTTGGTTAAATGGTGCCATTGTTCATTGTTTGGACATGCAGTTTCCTATCTAATACAAAGTGTGTTGAAATGATGATAATGTAATAATAATCCTTTGAGTTATTTTCTCTTTGCCTTTTTATGTGTTTTTTCTGTGTTTCTTCGCTCTGTTTATATTTTGTCTTCATTGTTGTCCCATGGTTGTAATTGTAAATTGTGTGAAGTAACGAGTTGAAATTACTTATCCTAAATAACTGTTATTTTCTTAGCAACTGGTCATGGACCCAGGTGCCAGGTGTTGCAGTACAACAAATAAAGGTGGAAAAAATTAATCCAGTACCTAATTTAGAGTCATGGCTCAAGAAGAAGAGGAATACAAGGTACTGTTGTTTAATGGGAAGAACTTTAGCAACTGAAAATTTAGGACTGAAATACTTCTATGTGAGCTGGAAGTGAGTTTTGTGTGAAAGAGATACATGGACATGGCTGAGACAGCTGTATAGTGTGCGTGGAAGCAAACTCTTCTGGGAGAGCTTGGCAAAACCGATAAGAAGTGTAAGTCTCAAGTAATCCAAAGAATTTCACAAAGTTGCTTGGAGTAGGCCTACACCAAAAATGAGAAATACATTAATTCAAACATTTGAGCTGAAAGGTATGGCTTTTATTAAGAACGACCTTTAAAGATTAATGCAAATGACAATAACTCTTGAAATTAATTTTTTGGAGTTTCGTAAGTTAATGGGTGTTTTGAAGGATCGGATGATAATATTGGAGGAACTGATATAGTATGCGGTTTCTTACAAACAATTCCACCAGAATCCGAAGTAGTTGTTACTGCTCTGAATACCTTCTCAAGTGAGGAATTGGAACCGAATTTCTTAAAGGGTAGATTACTAGACAAAGAAGCAAAACTTAATCATTCTAAAGGTAACAACTGGACAGTAAATGAATTGCCATCGTCGACAGGATCTGACAGCAAGGTAAAAGGATGTATTCAGAGACAACCAAGTCTCAAGCTATGTATGATGCAGTTAAAGCTTTGTCTAAAAATAAGATTTTAGTTGATATTGTGGATGCTAGGAGTTGTCATTTTTTACTTTGTAATTCACTGTTGCTATATGAGTTCACATATTGTCATTTTGTTATATAGAGATAATGAGTGGAGGTTCGGACACTAGAAAATGGAGTGCCTAGTGGAGAAATCTATACATTTCTTATGTATTCTTCTATTACAGTTCAATAGGAATGACAGCTACGGAGGCAGTCAGAAACATTCACGCCACATGTGGGAGGGGGATAATTCCATGAGACAGATCATGGCAAGAATGCAGTTTTCTCGTTTTAAGAAGGATCATTTTGACATTAGTGATTCAGCACATTCAGGAAGACAGTCAAAGTTTCATAAAGATTGTTTAAACACATTAACCCACAATAATCAATGTCAGTAAACTCGAGAACTGGCAAATGTTATTAACTGTGATCATTCTACCATTGTGCGACATTTGCATGCAATGGAGAAGGTTGCAAAAAGGTACCACATGCTCTAAGCCGAAAACACATAAATCAGCAGGTGGATGTATGTGCTTTTCTCATTGTTCGTGATCAGTTTGCCTGAAAGGAACGTTGACCATTCCTAACTTGTATCGTTATAGCCTTATAGGTGACAAGAAATGGTGTCTTTATCCTAAGATCATAAAGAAAAGAAAAGAATGGTTGCCCCCAAACAAAGCAGCAACTCCCCATATAAAAGCCTGCATGCATCCATAATATTATGCATCTAGTTGAACAGTGATGGTGTGGTGTAGAACAGATTGCTTCCCTGAGATGTAACCATCACTGATGATATTTATTGTCAGTAACTGAGACATCTTATGGACGCAATTCGAGGACAACGACCAGGCAGACTGCGAAAAGTGATGCTACTCCACGATAATGCCCGCGCCCATTCTGCTAGACTGACCAAAAACTTTATACTAGAATTGGATTGGGAGGTCATTCTGCACTCACCTTATTCAACTGATCTTGCACCCTCAGTTTTTCCTGCTCCCTATCGAACAAACTTCAAGCTAAGCTTTGCCGGATGCAAAAGGTGCTCCTACCATGGCTCGACGAGTTCTTCACCTCAAAACCACTCGATGTCTACAGTCATGGAATCAAAAAGTTATTTCAGCATTGATAGACTGTTGTAAATAGTGAAGGAGAATATATTATGGATGAGTAGGGTGTGTATGTGTATCTGTTGTGTTTATCAAACGTACAGAAAAATGCAACAAACTTATGTAACAACCCAATATATGTGTTACAGACGTGGGAAACAATGCCATTATTGAGGAAAAATACAATGTTAGATTGCCACAAAAGCATAGAGGTATGGTTCTGCAAATTTAGCTAAATCTCTCCAAAAAATAAACAGAAATGAAAATAATTTTTCTTTCTCAGCTGTTACTGGAAGTTTTCCAGGTGGCAAAGTGGATTGGTTTCTAGATTTGAGGGTAACAGGATATTTAGTTAATTAATCTGTTCTTTGATGGATGTGAACAAACTGGTGAATCAAATAAGAATAAAGTTTGGAGAAATTTATGTTGAAAGCATAGTTTGTGGACTGGAATTTCAAATTAAAACTAAAAGGTGCTCTTCTAGTGTCAGGTTCACTAAATAATTAATTGTCAGTGCATAAACTATAAATGGCTGGATGATGCTTGTTTTTAAAAATTCAGCAGGTTCAATTCAAAAGGGTGATAGCTATAGCTGCTGCTCACAGAAATGATTCAATTGTGTATATACACACACTAACAAGGGGAGTGCGAGGGTTGGGAAATGAAGTTAAGAGTGGGATGGCATGTGTTGGCAGCACTACCCCATAGAGTTACAATGCCCCAGCCATACGGCCAGATGGCTAGCCACTCACGAGAAAAACACTCCGAAACTTTCAGTCCTACAGTATATAATACCCATGTGTCAGCTCACTGAACTGTATGGCACAGTGGTCGATACAATATTGGTAACAATTCTTGCTTCGTATTTCCAAAGTATGTATTTGCTGAAAATCAGGAGATTTAAAAGTGACAACGGTCATGAGTATATTTGCAAAGTCATTTACGAAATTGAGTGGCAGAGCGACTAAATCATACTGTCATTGAGAAGTCTCATTGCACAATTCTTGGACGTGAAGTTTGAAAGCAATTTTAGTCAAAAGTTACTGGCAGATACTTTTATCATTAACCATAGTTATACTTCAGTTTTAGATGCAGAAATTCTAGAAATGCTATCGGATGGAAGAAAGACAAATTTAACAAATATGACTTTGGGTGTGTTGCATAGTGGCACATTCCAAGGAAAGTATTGAAAAGGAACTAGCCCATTAAAATGTTTCGTGACTGGAAACTGTCTAATTAGCCACAGAATATAGTGCGCCAAGCAACACAAAGTTGTATTTGGGAGAGATGTAATTTTTGAAAAAGATAAGTTTCTATTTGAAGGTGAAAGCAATGATGATTGGATCTTGAAGAAGACCATTCAAGTGAACAATGTAATTCAGAACATTCTTCAGTTTCCTCAAAGTTATTTCTGTTTTGAAGTCCTTGATTTTGTGCAAACTGTTGAAGGGAACTCAAGGCCCACAATGTCAGAAGAAGTGGAAGCCAGCAGAAACTTTGCGGAAAAACAATAGAATAACAAGAAAATTATGTTTTTCAAGGATTATCCAGTGTTTCCCTTGAATGCAAAAACATTCGTGGGAAAACTTACCTCAGAAGTCTGAAGACGTTCAGGTTAGGCATCATGAAGAAGTAGAAGAAGAATGGAAAAAAAGCAATAATGGAAAAACTGGGCTCTCAGTCATCTAATGGAACTTTGACTTATGCACCACTTACAGCAAATAAACGTATCACTGACAGTAAGAGGATGTTCAAAGTAAAAATAGACATGTCTGGAAATATTGAAAGAGATATGACTATACTCCACTTGCTCAATTCACAACACTAAGAATGCTCCTTAGTGTGGTGAAGGAACATAATTCATTTATGGAACAAACAGATGTACAAAATTGATTCCTGCATTGAGACCTGGTGTAAAGATTAAGAAAAGTCTTGTATGCAAACTAAAAAAAACTTTTGACAGTTTTAGAAAGAAATCATGTTTCGACAACCCAAAATTGGCAGATGTCTCTATTTTGAAATCATTGATGATCATTATACTCAATTTGCTTCCATAAGTAGATAATATTCCAGCTGGATGTAATAGTAAAAAAAAAAAGTCACCTACATTAAGAACTAGTTAAAATGTCGAATGTGAGAACTTGGAGAACCAAAATCATTCCTCAGAATAAATATGCAGAGCAACAGTGGCAAAATGTTTCTTTGTCACTATGTTCATCTTGAATACTTATTGAAAAGATTCAACATGGAAGACTGTAAGCACTGAGAACATCGATGGAAGTCAAATGCAGTGGAGATGCGTGTGGTCGAATGGATGAATTTAAACCAGATGGACAATTACTGTGTTTTTCAATGTATATAATGACAGCTATGACCAGACGAAGTGCATCACTTAACTATTTTAGTAGACAGCAAAATAAACCAACAGAATTAGAGTAGAAATTTTTGAAATGAATTCCTTGATATATTAAAGGAACACTTGATGTTGGCCTGTGTTACAAAAAGGAAATTTTAAATGCTATTACTGCTATGTTGATTCTGACTATGTGATGTTGTAGATCTTCTGTCTTCTTCACTTTCTTATAGTTTTTTGTTTGAAAATACTGTTTCTGGTGACAAGGAGACAGATGAGTTTCACTAGGAAATAGAAGCAGAATATCCAGCTTCGGCGACAGCTATGACAGACACCCCATGGCTTAAGCATCTTCTTGAAGAATCTGTCAATTACGGAAGTGGGAACATAGATGACTGAAGCATTTGGATGTGAAATCCGTTCTACACAAGAGCTATACAACAAAGGCCATTTGAATGTTCAATACATTAGCTCCGAGGAACAAATGGCCCATATTTTACCAAAAGTAGCTAAGAGTGCACGTTTCAATGGACTGTGTTAAAAGCTGGGGATAGTGAATTTTATGAGCAATTTAGGAAATTATTAAATTGATTGGGGAGGGGGGGGGGGGTGTTGAAGTAATGACAATTTAATAATTATACTTTTCTAACTTCCAGCATTCTGGAAGGCATTGTAATGCCTAAGGAATTTTGGAGTAAATTCTAGAGACCCTCGTATTTCCACCGTCTTGAACACGCGTTATTTTAGAGATGAGTAGAACTGTGTCTACTGCACCACAGTTATGTGTGTGTGCAGGACGGACGTGTATGGGACAGATGATCGGCGTGGGCAGGTAGTCGCCTATAGTTACACATCCAGCTCAAGGAATAAACGCGCCGTACTCCATGCGACATGAAACATTACTGTGTGAACATTTGAATGTTGTTGAAAGAAGAGAAGGGACAATTACGAATGTAAGAGAAAGAATCAATAAGTAAGGTCTAGAGAGTTGTCTTGTTAAACTTTGTGAGATTTGTAGACTGTATTTATGGAAAAATGAATGTGATAGTTTTCATACAACTAAAACATTTTTTGTAAGCTTGAAACCTTCCGGTCTGTCAGAAACTGTTGTGTGTGATGAAAATACAGTGAGATTGAGTTTTAAAATAACTCCGTACACTCAAGAATATTTTAAAGTATAAAAAATTTCCTCCATGTAGCATCCTATATTCAGAGAAGAAGTCGTGCAGGACATCACAGCTGGCTATCCTGAAAAGATGATCGGTGAAGCAACTCCAAGTAAGTTTGATAGCCAAGAGGGAGTGTGAGTCTTGCACACCAGTACCACACTGACACCCTTAATCACCGGAAACCACCAGAGCATGTCAGAAAAAACACTATGGTTTACCAAATTATGCAATAAATTGCAGAGAACTGTCAAAGTGGAAATATTAATTTGTTTTACTTCATTACTATGCAATAATTAATGCAGAGTAATGTCGGAGGCAGCCACTTCCAAATACGTTGGAAATGTGAGATGGTCTATGGACAGCTGATTCTAAGTGAGAAATGACAACCATGGCAGACAAAGCCCTGAATTCAAATTTGTGTCCTAAGCTAACCACAACCCCATGATGTGAAATGCATCAGAGAGAATAGCAATCAACAATTTGTGCAGATTTAAAAATCGCACTTGCTTTGTTTATGGTGGTTAAAGCTAACCTCTATGAAGCAACTCGAGACGGACACACACACACATTAACAATTATTTCCACATTATAGGTGACACAGGCAGATTCCAGGAGAAAAAAGAATGACAGAAAGAAAAATAGGGTAAATAAAGCAAACTATAATATCAAAAATTACATGTAAACGAATTAATTGAATAAAAATAATAATCACATTCTTTTGATCGGATTTATAAATTGAAAAAAAGTTTCATTTGTCGTTTTTTGATCCAACAACCTTCTACATCATGTTTATATGATAACCATTGCGCTAGGCCCCAACACAGGTATGTAGCTGGTGCATTAGTTTGTATACTTTTTCTATAGTTTTAATAAACATAACAGAGACTTCAGCGTACAATAATATATCATCCTTCAGTGCTTACGATGGACAGCAAACATTGGGTAATTTTTCGATTCTGCGAAATGTAAATGGCATGGTTTTCTGGGGAAGAATTCATTGAGTCATCTTCAGAACACTTTCTTAATCCGAAAGGGAAGTTCCATGAAAGTTATTTGATAGAGAGTGGAAAAGGCTCAAATCTGAGGCACAAGATCAGGTGAATAAGGTGGGTGTGACATGACTTCCCAACCCAACTTTTGCTAGACTGACAAAAAAGTACTGTACGGAATGCAGGCAGGCTCTTTCATGGATCAGTATTGCTTCACTTGGACTTCCTGGTTGCTGTTCTTAGACTGTATAAGCAAGACATCTTTTCTGTTGACAGAAAATGTCAGCAACGACGGTTACATCTTGCGGAAGCAATTCATAATACACCCCACCATCGTCGTACCACTAGATGCATAACAGTATCTTTTGTGAAAGCATGCAGATTTTTCTATGGGATGTTGCTCCTTTGTTTGGCCCCAACCAATCCTTTCTTTTCCTTATGTTAGAATACAGACACAATTTTTCATCACCAGGATAGTGCTGCACTAGTGTCAGTCTAGTCAAGGGAAAGGGAAATTTTTTCGAAATTCAATGAAGGCGCTGTTGGGGGATGAAATCTGGGGCCGCTGGCAGAGTGCCGTAACGGACGACAGCCAGCAGGCTGCCGGCGCAGAGCTGCGACAGCGGTATTGCATGCACGATTTGTTTTGAGTGGAGCAACAACAAGGTAGGAAACTGCAGCGTTGCTCTTAGTTAGTGGATATATGAGGTGGGGCACTAGGCCAGAGCCAGGAGAGGATATTTGTAAATGGCTGACCTGTAGGAATTTATCCCTACAATTGTTCCTGTCTCTCTCTGACACTATGTCAGAAGCAAGGGAGAAACCAATATAAACAGACGGGCAAGTTTAGCTTGACAGGGTCTGCCAGGTCAGTGGAAAGTCGGGACAGACCTGTGCTGCTCTATGCTTATAGTGGCCAGTCTGGCAGCCATATTATAAGCATTCTGTATAAATTTGTACTTTGTTTCTATGTTGTTGCTCGGGCTATATTCTGCATCGGGGGACACAACGCCAGGGGAGGGTGGAATGGCATCCTTCCACTTGGAGATAGCATGGTCTGCCTGAAAAACGGCAGTGAGAGAGGTCTGCAGCAGGTCCAGGAGGGACTCAGTTCCACTCTAGTGTAGTTGCCAAGTTTGCTTCCCACCTGGCATACTGGGTCCGGGCGAGGCGTACCCTGAGGGTAGCAGAGCAGCGCTACGACAGCGCCAGAGATGGCAGTGGGTGTTGCCATCCGGCAAGCACCATTAGCGGAAAATTTCAGCACAGAATCCAGGTGCGCGTGGGTTTGAGTCAGGTCACTAGTTGGGAGCAGCGGTGGCCTGAGGGCCACGGGTCACCAGTACATCCACCTTCATCCCTTGGTCAGACAGAGCAGGCCTAATGGGGCAGAGAAAGTCACAAGGCGCTATGCATCGCTGGGTGGTGACCGGGAGAGCGGCGGCCAAGTTCCGTTGGCAGGCAGCCTTGATAACAACAGCAGTGGCATCTGCATACCAGGAGTCTGCTGAGCCGGCTGGACTTGCAGGACATCGGGCGGGCAGCACGCTGACACTACGCTTCACCATCAAGTACTGTAAATTAGCTGAATAAAGCAATGTTACTGAATACCGCTGTATCACTCTGCACTGTCTCTCAAAATTCTTGAACTTGCTCGGCCTCCTGACGAAATACGGTGTGGGGGGTCCCAGCTTCAGGTCTGCCATGTGGAGTCCCGGGTTTGACCGCTAACCCTGCAACAATTGTAATGTTCAGTATTTCATGAGCCACTTGATGATGAGCAAATAGAGATAGATATGGCCACCAACTGATTTTTGCGATTTTCACTTCGGACATGCGGTACTCATACACCTCATTTTGTAACCTTTCTGTTTCATGCAAAATTTGCACAGTGGTGGAATGCAACATGCAAAACGAAAATGCTATTAACTTGTGTGTGAACCTTATACGTGTCAAAGTGTATGAAAAAGCTGATAGTTATACATATGTTACATAATTGGGCATAAAGTGTTTGACACACAATAAATAAAGGTTTTGAGTTTGATAATTTAATGTTTTTTTTCAATTGGGATTAACAAAAAATAGTTGTGTTCTCAGTGGAAAGTGAAAAGCTGCTGTATCACATATATACCTAGTATATGACAAAGTAGTTGAGAGGAAAAGTAACAAATTAAAGGAAACTTCTGTATTCTCAGTACTACTTCATGATTTCAAAATGAGTGGTGCACAACTCTATTGATAAGAACAAACTGGATAACAACATTTCCATGTGTAACAGCAAATGAGGTCTTAATGAACAGTCTGTAGTTAATCTTAAGTTTGTATCAGAGAAAGCACATTATTAAATGTTAATATAACATAGAGGGAAGGTATGACTCAGTGAAAGACACAGTAAGAGTGACAGAATGGAAAGTAGTAGGAAACCCATGTATCAAGTAAAACTTAAATATGCTATGTAGACACTTTTGACACAGAAAGAGATATAGTTTCTATTTTTTAGTTCAGTGAACTACAAATATCTTAAGCTGCAATGTGATGTTGTGTCACAATAATGACATAGTCTCCAAAATAGTCAAAAGTAAAGAGACTTAGCTGGAAAATGACAAGTCAACCTGTACAGAGACACCATTTAATATTTGTCACAAATCAGATTTGAAGTAACGTAGTGCAGTACAGAGCCCAGAATCAGCATGTGACTCCCTATGGTAAAGAACAGTTAAACTATTTCCACCAAAACATGGTTATAAACTATGTCCTTACGAATTAATTACATACTATTACACTTAACTGGAAATGTTATAAGTGTGATCAAACTTAACAAGAACTTGAAATGCATGTATTATCTCTCACGCCGAGGAACGACATTCGTAATTGTTAAAAACATATTTTTAGTAATCAGTAAGTGTGGGCCAACCAACCGTGTGTGCCCTTTGTCGTGTATGTATAGATTTGTGAAAAGTGGAGTTAACTAATTAAGATCAGCAAGGCACAGCAGTGTTTGTGCTTCCACCCTGCTGTGGAGGTCCACCTGTGGGTTGAAGTCATGGCTTGGCAGTGTCTTTGAACTTGAGGAGAAAATGGACACTGGCGACAATGATCCAGAAACTTTTCTGTCACAGCAAGATTGAATGAGAGCTCCTGTTATGAGCCTGGCCACACCTACATACATATTCCACCAGCAGCTGTAGTGTGCATGTACCCTGTGCCACTACTAGTCATTCCCTTTCCTCTTCCACTCGCATAAAGAGTGAGGGAGAAATGAATATCTATATGCGTCTGTGTAAGCCCCAGTATCTTATAGCTTATCTTTATAATTCATATGCAAAATGTATGCTGCTGGCAGTAGAATCATTCTGCATTCGGCTTTAGATGCCAGTTCGCTAAATTTCTCTATACAGTGTTCCTCAAAAAGAATATTGCTTTCTCTCCAGGGATTCCCATACGAGTTCCCAAAGCATCTATGTACAACTTACATGTCATTTGAAAATACCGTTAACACATCCTTCTCTCTCTCTCTCTCTCTCTGTCTCTCTCTCTCTGTCTCTCTCTCTCTCTCTCTCTCTCTCTCTCTCTCTCTCTCTCTCTCTCTCACTCACTCACTCACTCACTCACTCACTCACACACACACACACACACACACACACACACACACACACACACACACCCACAAAACCATAAATGTTGTCTAAATCATCTTGTATCACAGCATCATCTGCAAACAACCGCAGATTATTCCCCACCCTGCTTGCCAAATCATTATGTTTACAGAAAACACTTCCCTAGGGGCATTCCTGACAATACCATTGTTTCCGTTGAACACTCGTCTCATTAGAGGAGTTTGTTAAGAGTGGTTACATTACTTTATCATGAGTCTGAGTAGATAAGTGCTTTCTTAAGGACCTCAATCATCTGCTAACAGAAATAAAATTACATGGCCAGAAGTATTGGAACTGCACAGCAGGTCCACTGCATCAAGAAAGTACAAAGTGCAGCAGCAAATTTAAAGATCTATTCACAGCAAATGAGAGACAAGAGTGTTACTATGGAACGGTGGGTTTCCTACAGATTTCCATGAATACTACTACAGGTTGTTGAATGGAGATGTGGATCGTGTGCTGCCTAAACCAGACATAAGTACAGAGAGATGACAAACCAAAGATTCTGTGTGAGAGCTCCCACAGTTGTTTCTATAGGTATTTTGAAGCAATAAATTGCAACGGGCACCAGTATATTTGATTTACCTGTTGCACCAATCTGAAAAATCCAATAAATATTTCTCACTGTGGAACAATGAATGGTAAATGGTTATCAATCTCATACCCTAATATTTGTGTTTTGGAACAGATGAGACAGTATGCCATGCACTTGTGACCACCCACTTTCTGGGAGAGCACGGTGAAAGCATCATTAAGAATGGGAGGTTAAACCCTAGTATACCTTTCTGTTTACATCATTAGGCCTTCACAGTTTTCCTGTCGATGGCATGGAATAAACTGCAAGTTCCTCTTTTTCAGTTTGCAAAAGCCACAAGATTTTACATACCACTTAAAATTTTGAAAATGGTGCCTTAACATGATAACGAGTCACTCCCTAAACGAATGTGATAATTAACGTACCCTAAATATGAGTGTAAATTTATTTACCACAACAGGGCTTATTTATTGCGACCGAGTGTTACTTAGGAGTAACAATTGTTTCTACACAATCAGAACAAGATTATGAAATTTTTAGATATGTTTTTCAGATTTACTTGCCCCTTATGGTTTTAGGGAGAAATCAAGCTTTCAACAGCTTCTCTGTTATTGACAGGACCTGCCTGTTGAACCGCACACTGTCATCCTCTGTATGTAAAAAACTGTCACAGTGTTACTGGCAGAGCTAACTCTCTTAACTGAGTATGGAAGAAGCTCCCAAATGCTCAAGCTATCTGTGCACCCTCATGTGGAAATTGGAGAAAATTATCCCATTATGCTGTCACAAAAGAAATTTTGATTATTGGAAAATTCTGTTCTAATGTAGTGTATAACCACTCAGATACAATCATTTCAGTGTTGTGTATTTGATAACAGCACTTGCCACCATTATCTTTCTTCCCAATTCCAAATTTTATGGACAAAAACGTTGCAAGAGTTTGTTTTACATCTTGAGGTTGCTTCCTGACTACCACATCAAATTAATAAACACTGCCAGAGATGAAATAAGTTATATGTGAGATATCCTGAGGGAGATGAATTAAAATACCTATACATGTCAAACATATTTTTATTTCTTTCTGGATGAAGGCATAGCCGCTTTCACTATAATTCAACAACATTGTTAACATCCGCTTTCCGCAGCAGGCAATAAAGATATAAAAATAGATGATGTATATAAATCAAGAATTTGCTTTTATAAGAGATCAGTAACAAAATAATGGTAAGTGGCCATAAAAGTGTAAATCAGCATCAACATATTACAATGACTTACAAAACTCTGCGAGTGACAGTAGGGGATAACTTTAATAATGTATTTCAGGATAGTTAGTAATATTCTTTAATGTTCAGAACATACTAACAGTGAAACATCATACTAAACTTAAATAACATATTAAACACAAACAACTTTTTTTTTTTACAATTATAGCTTTGAAAACTAAATTACAAACAAGTGTTAGGCAATGCTATACATAAATTCGAGATAAAAATGGCAATAGTGACAAGGATTCAGATGAGGCATTAAAGAAATGATACACTGGTGTATTTAACATCCAAATGAATACAGAATTCCATCAAATGAACAATTCAATCATATCATTTAATTTTACTTTATTGTTGCAGCAACATATGTGCACACGAAAAATTTATTGAATAAAGCAGAAATTTGTATTAAGCAGTCTTGCTTCAGGTGGTAATGCAGTCATCATTGCACTGATTAACAATCAACTCATCTAACAGAATAAATAAATAATTACAAATTTACTGTCCAGTGAATAGACTATTATAAGTGTTGTTCATGTCATCAATGTCGTTATCATCGCCATTAATACTGTTCACTGTGCTGTGTGTTATTTATGTAATGTTATAACTTAACTGGGTCAAAGAGCACTTCGTGACACATTCGATGCTGTAGAATTAAATACTCTGAAACCCCTGATGGATGTTCTCAAAAAGAAGTACATGCCACATATGCACAGCCTTTATTGCCACTACTTTAGAGGCAGTCTTGGATAAGGTAGTGGTAAGCTGTCAAGTTACAGTTCACAGTGCCGCAAACGTATGTCGGCTACCCATGTCTTGTGTTGCATAAGAAGGGCTTTGATGCACATACAGATTCATATCCATATGAAATTTGAGAACTGTTGTTCATGGGTGGAGTGAGGATGGGTCTGTGTAGGACCAATTTTCTCTTGGAAAGGAAACTGAAGCCTCTTCACAAGTGTCATGTTACCCACTGCACCTGCAAAGGGAGGTACAAAGAACAGGGTGTGGTAGACAGTGTGATAGCAGTACAGATTGATCCAGGAGTCCAAGAAATATGGAATGTCCAGTACAGCTAGGAACAGAGCGTAATCCTGGTGGCTGCACACCTATCAAGAGAAATTCTTGCACCCCAGAGATGGTCATCCACTCAAGAATGTTTTCATCTCCACGCCAGTCCCATTGTAGCACTAGTCCCATCGTCAAATCAGCCCCATCGTAGCACTAGTTATGCTGTTACATCCAGAAACATCATAGAAATGACGTTTCTGATTATCACAGAATGTCATTAGCTCTGATAGTATTGTTAACATGCGAATACAGAGCTCATTTGTTTTACACAAAAGTAGTATTGTTTTGACTTCTCCCATATGATGCATACAAATATAAAGTAACCAAGCAAAACTGAAGCTAACACAGCTAACATTTACAGCATTAAGTATCAGGTACCAGCAAGGCATCTTTACACTTAAAAATGCATGCAGAAATCAGTGTACAGTAAGAAAGGAAAGAATGTCTTTAAGCATTAATCTGAATGTTACTAAGTTTACATTTAATTTTGAATATTTTAAGATAATTGTGCATAAACTATTTTAATTATTATCATAAATTATAACTGTCTGTTTGGAATTGTGTTGACCTAAACTTAAGTTTCCTAGCGAACAATAAACATTTACATACATAATGTATAAACAGGTTACTATATAACATGAATAAAAGTACTTACGTAACTAGAAACATTCTAGATTAAGGAATAATCATTATGTCAACATGACAATTACTATCAAGCAGTTACAACTTTTACAAGCAGCGCAATGGCAGATTTCTATAGTGATGTTTGCTACATACAGAATGTAAACATCAAAGGTAATTATAAGTTTCAGGTAGAAGATCAATTTTCAACATTTGGTAAATACAACTTCAGTTATAGCTGAGCAGTCTAAATATGCACATAGTGCAAACTTCACATCATCCTCTGTGTCATTCATTTTACATTATTGTTTGCACAACATACTTATATGTAGCATCTCTGTCCCAAATAATCCCACCACAAACCTCATAGTTTGGGCAATTACATAATATCAGACTGAATAACAATATTTTTGGCTTATACAGAACAAAGCAGTTATCTCACAAACAGCTGTATTCACATGATCTGAGTAAATATCAGTTTTGTCCGACTCATGTTTCAAGATAAACAAAACAACAGCCAGTATTTTCTACAAAGGAATAAAACTGCACCATAAATTTTTTGAATGCATTAAAACCCTAATATTTAAAAAAATGAAGCATACCTCTCAAATAGTTAATACTAAAAAGTCCATGATTATTTATGTAACATCAAGCAGGCATTGAAAAAATTATTATTATTTAACTAGAAATAATGTGAAATTCTGCACCCAGTGTCTGTGATGGATAATTTCCATCCTTCATCCAATTTTGTCATCTTAACTTTGTGGTGAGCTGATGACTCTGCTTTTTCAAATGGGCTAAAGAGACAACACAAAGAATACAAGGGGATGCTAAAAGTATTGTCAAGGTACTTAAAACAGCTGAAAGGCAGTGCCCAAACTACAAATATTCGCTCACCCAGTGTGTAGTTATCCGACACAAACTGTATTTTTTTTTACATAAATTGTAAACTTGTTTGGCAATGTGTATAAAAAATTGTACAAAACACTTCAAAATTAACAGCAGATCATCATCATCTACAACTGTAAAAGATGTTATTGCTGTATGTATGGATTAGTTAATTAAAAAACTGTTTCCTCTTTCAATTAACATGACATATGTAATATTTTATAAATATTCTATGGTTGAATAAAGTAACTTACTAATATTTTCTGCACAATTTCGACTTTAAGCCCATAGATGCACACTAAATGCTGCAACATAACATAGTACATAAAACCAAAACCATTGGGCTGGATCTCTAAAAACTGAGGAGTACACAGTACTGATTGTGTCAATTGCATCAGATTTTATCTTGGCCTGACTGGCAGCAACTTCAAGATATCTTAAATAAAAGGATGCTTTTAGACTAAAAACATTTAACTACATCTGCAACTGCCACTCACATGGCTCAATATAGATACAGCATTTCAAACACTAAAGATAATCTACAAACAAAATATACAACTAACTTATGGAGGAAAATGGGTATCTTAAAATAACTAGAAATATGCATTCACACCTTCAATTCATCTCAGCAAATTCTAAATGAGCAACTACAGCTGGCTAACAAACAATCCTGAAAATGTTCATTGCACTTTTCACACAAATTAAACATGATTGGTCTGTGTTAGGACTCTGAACAAGGGTATCCTTATTCACTAGCTGCCCAACTTAACATCCATTGAAGAATATTGTCAGGGACCAAAATCAAAACACATGCCATTGCTTCTCGAGAGTAGCCTGATAAATCTTCTTGTTAATTTCTCCTATGACATGCTACAATTAGAGTTCCTCACTTGTAAGAAGTGCACTTTTCTGGACAAAGCATTTTTCTGTTATTTAGATTTGTATCGTCCACACATTCTTTACTTAACATACAGTAGATGAGATGTTTCCTTGTTGAGAAATGAGTGATATCGTTGGTCAGTGGATAGAATTTTCACTGTAAGCAAAATCATTACATGTGAAGTACTTGTCAAAGGCTGCAACTGATGAAAAATACTGTGAAGTGTGTGCACAACACAGTGGATTGTTTAGAATAAGTGCATTGTCTATAATTCTTAACTCTTCGTGTGTCATGCTGAAAATGCTTAAGGACCAAAGAAAGCCTAAATGATACCGACAAAACAAATCGAGGGTATGTAAGTATTTCATTTTATATTTTATCAAATACACGTATATTAGCACATTGTTGCAATTACTTAAAAAAAAGTAAGTAAATAAAATAAAAACCTGTAGACAGACATAATAGCTTGAAACTGGTAATGGCATTTAAATAAATACTTTTAGGAGTACTCATGGTTGGTTGCATTCTTAATCAACATTTGTTCACAGCTGTTGATTTCAGAAAGATCCAGAATGGATAAAAGACCATTAAAATTATATGCTAAGCTGACAACAGCCAATGATCCAACATTATATATTTATAAAAGCATTTCAACCCTCAGAGAAATTTTGAAGTGAAATTATCTATAAAACGTGATAAACTGAACTGTACATTTAACTATGTGGGCCCGAATAGTATGGAAACAAATGTGTACCCAGTAACTAAGATCCATAAGGGAATGCATCACATATCCTGTGACTATCTACATACTGCAAATAATAATGGTGTACAGGCATTTTTCCATATTATAAAAAGTTTTTACATCTATTTATCATGTTTTATGTTATTAAATTACAGGAAAATTGAAAATAACTCTGTGGGCAGCTACTGACAGGTTATGTATACAGAGTTGCATGCTGAACTGATTACAAAAAATGCAATATTAAATACTTTTTATTGTATGCAGGCCTGCAAGGGACTGCAAGTGCTTTATGTGGATCAACTCAGTTTCATATAAGCATCATTTCATTATACTGGAAGAAAAAAACATCGGGACAGTGGAAGTTTTATAAAACTAAACGAAACAAACCAGGACCAGAGATGAGAAAAATCAGTAAAAAGTAGTAAATAGTGTTATGATGATGAAACTTTCCAAAATATTACTAATGTTAACAGTTTAATTCCATTAACCACAGACATTCTTGAATTCATTCACAAATTACTGTAACTATTGTCACTGATAAGCTTATTAAGCAAACGACTTCATTGACATGAATGTTCATAAATATCCTGAAGCTTATTAGCAAGAAAAACAGATATAAAAGACTGAAGGTGACACTGTCAAAAGGGTGCAACAGTAAAGAACTAACTTATTTGTAACTACTGATTCTTTACTTTTTTGTATTTTCATTAAATACGCCACCAGCTTGTTCCCCTATCCAGGCGTTTTGCTATTTCATACTTCAAATATCTATATCTGTGCTTACAAACATATCAATTCTTTACCATTGGATCGTTTTGACAACTTCACTTTCAGTTCTTTATATCCATTTTTCCCATGGATAATAAGTTTCAGGGCTACTCAAAATTCATGCAGGTTCAAGATCCGTGCCAACATAGTTGAGGGCAAAAGCTACTGGATATTAAGAGAAGAATTGGAATGCCCAAGCCTTCAGAAATAAGAGTAAATTATTTACAGACAGACACCTTAGTATACAAAGAAGAAGGACAGTGACTTGGATCATTTTAAATTATAGTTGCCAGGAATGGACTTTGTAGAAACAGGAAAAAATATACAGAAGCATTAGGAATGTGAAGTTGCAGAAAATCTGCTACAACATCCTGGGCCGGAAGAAGATATTTTTCCCATTTGGTTGCAGTTGCTGCTCACTGTTAACCCATTGTGATACAGATTTTCTGGACACACAACTTGGTGTTTTTTCAGGCTTTTCACTTTAAATGTGTTTTTAGTGACACTTTTACATTTAATTACATCTCTAATAGTTTTACGTCTCTATATCAGGCTGATTTTCTTTCAGCCCAAGATGTTCATAAACACTGCCCGGCTAAGAAATTGAAATTCGCAGAAATAAAAGAAATGCCATGGGTTCAGACGGTATGTGATGTTACTTTAGTGATTACAAAATTGAGTCAGATTTACAAAGAACTTGGCAGTATGATCTCACTTATCAATATGACATGCACCCAATTGCCCTTCTTGCATACACTTGTTTGGTTGGAAGGGTGTCATAAGGCCACTAGATTCCTTCCTCGGGCAAGCTGGCCTCAAACTCCTGTAATGGTCCACAATATTCTGGATACTGACACTGGGGCAGAGTTTATGTCCAAGCTCGTGCCACATATGCTCTGCAGGGAACATATCTAAGGATTTTGCTGACTATGGGAGCAGCTAATACCATGCATACAATTGATACATACACATGCCACTATGTGGATGAGCACTGTTGTGTTGGAAATAACATCACGATACTGTCATACAAGATGTAACACGAGGATTATCGACATCTGAAAGATTGTTGTTCCGTCACAGTTCCCTCAATCACTATCAACTGCAACCTACATTCATAACCATTTGCTGGCCATACTGTGCCTTTCCAAAACTCGAAGAATGGAATGTCCCCCAAGCTGCCGCCACACGTGCTGACAGTAGTCATCGGGGATAGTGCAGAACCGTGATTCAACACTGAACACAATGTGACACCTCTCATCAGTAGTCTACCCGATGGTGCTCACACCTCTTGTATACCCTCCACCATCAACACTAGTGGCCTTTCTACTTTCGCTGAGAACCGCTGCTCTAATTGTGTACATGCCCGCTAATAGTTTGTACTTGGACAAAGTTACACTGTTATGGGTGCTTTATTTCCTTTTTCCAGACACTGCATATGAGGTGTGATCAAAAAGTTACAGGAATTTAATTCTGTAGGCTGTATACATTTTTGTTCTTTTCTTATTAGTACACGTGTTCCTGATGTACCGTACATATATTTACATCTATTTTCAGTGTTTAGTTCATTGTTGACAGTGGAAAAGGAGGTCTTTGTTTTTGAGTGCTCAGAGAATTTTTACTTTCGAAAAAGATGGATCAAAGATTCTCCATTAAATTTTGTTTAAAAATGGAACAAAGTGCAGTATCGCATTGGAAACATCGAGTGTGGCTTTTGGCGACTCTACTACGAGTACAAGACTTTACAAGTGGTACAAATGTTTCAAAGATGGTTGAGAAGATGTTGAAAATGACTACTGCAATTACTGACGACAATGTGGTAGGAGCGAAGTAAATTGTGGTAACCACAACCATCAGCAGGAATGGCTGGGGCTGCAGATCGGAGCCGCCAGGCAGGGAAGACACCAGCGGTGGAGCACGCACCACAAGGTAAACACAGGACAAGTCGGACGACAGACCAACGACACCTGATAACAACCAACCGCTACCGACTATAGGCGACACAAGGAGGAAGAGATAAACAACAGAGGCTTGTGGACACCAAACACCAAACGTAAATCCACTCGGAACCAGAGGCAGGCTATTGTCAACAACGAGCAACGACCAGAATGCACTACCACCGAGATAGAAACAAAACCCACAGCAAGTACCAGACTGGCTGGACTAGGGCAGAGCGGGTCCCTATTACGAAACCGGAGAGAGCGGCTATTGGCCACTGTCTGCACGTGGCTTTCACTGTGACATAGATTAAGGCTTCCTGAATGAAAATGAGGAGAGATTTAATTAGGTGAAAAATGAATTAGTTACTTACATTATATCCTTTATTTCTCATCAACTGAGTTTGCACATGTTCCCCATGTGCTAAATATAATGCATAAATATGAATTATGTTCACTGGAAGCTCAGATGTAACTAAAGAATATCTACGTAGTTAGTGTGTGTGTGTGTGTGTGTGTGTGTGTGTGTGTGTGTGTGTGTGTGTGTGTGTGTGTGTGTGTGTGTGTGTGAAGTTTGATTTCAGCTTGCAATGGTACAGAATATAAAATACAATGGCCAGGTTGCCCTGCCTTACCACACAGACATAGGACACTCATTTACAGAAGGAAATGGCTTTCTCTCAAATCATTTTTCAGTGTCGGCCACTGTGGAAGACATGTTCTACAACAAACACATTGTTAATGATATGCAGAAAAACCTGCATATTCATTCCAGTGGCAGGAAAATGTATCTCCTGGAGCAGATAGATATACATTTATAAATGAAAAATAACAAAATGTATACCACCTGAAAAAGAATGGTTTACCAGTCACACCTGATTCTACTGACTCTTTTAGACCTTTTGTAAAGTTACAGAATTTTTAATACTGCAGTTTACCACAATAGCATTGTCTGTGTTTTCACGTCGACTAAAGATCTTATTCTTTGCCAAACCCACAACGCTTCTCAACTCTCAACTGCTTCAATCCTGTATATGAACATGAGGAATTAGAGCACAGCAGAAAGGCCTTTTGAAGTACATTACTTGACACACATTTCCTCAGACAGGTCCGATAATAATTTAAGTTAAATAGTGACAACAGTTGGAGACTGTGGCTGAAATTCACTACATTCTAGTTCAATCCCAAGGAAACATGTACGCCAGGTTAGTGCTGTTTCCTCTAAATACACGAGCTACAACAAAAAACTTTGTCGATGACTAATATTCAGTGTTTTATCAAGAATGAAAACACATATTACGTGAAGGATAGAAAATACTGCGAAGCTACTCACACCACGCACATTAAATCACCTCCTACTCCTCCTTTCACAAGGTACACTTCAGGAGACAAGCACACATTTACACAACATAGGCTTTCACAGCGACTGTTCACAGTAGTCAAAACTTCTGGACTGGCTTGTGGGAGGACGGCACAGTCGATGAATAAAATTATTTCTGACATTTCATCTCCGACTGAGGTAGAAATCTTAGGATTGGTTGGTTTTTGGGGGTTAAAGAGACCAGACTGCTACGGTCATTGGTCCCTTTTTCTAATACTAAAAACACCCACAGAGAATAAGAACAATCAACAAACGAGAGGACAGATGACACAGAACGAGAGAAACTGAGACAAAGACCAGACAAGACGAACTAAAATCACACGGAGAGTGATGGTGGGTTGCCGACCATAGAAACAGAAAAGGAAAAGCCAACCACCGAGAAACACATTAAAAAAAGCAGACTAAAATCGTAGCCCATAGGCCAGAATCAACACAAAAACACACACAAAAACACACACATTTACATTAAGCGATAAAATCCCCCTGCCCGAATAAAATGCAAAACTAAGTCCGCTATGGAACAGTCATAAGTTAAAAGCGCATAGAGCATTTCAGCCATCGCAAAAGTCTGCCTGAGCACAGTTAAAAGGGCGCACTCCAACAGAATATGGACCACTGTCAAGGAAGCCCCACAACGACAAAGAGGTGGATCCTCACGACACAGGAAATAACTATGCATCAGTCAGGTGTGGCCAATGCGGAGACGACAAAGGATGACTGAGTCCCTGCGGTGGCTCACATGGATGACCACCACACAGTCATCGTCTCCTTGTTATGACGGAGTTTGTTTGGCATGGGCAGGTTGCGCCAATCACTGTCACATAAATCTAAAACTTTTTGGCGTAATAGTGCCCGCAAATCAATCTCCGGGAGGCTAATCTCCAGAGATGCTTTACTGGTGGCCTCTTTCGCCAGGCAGTCAACAGTTTCATTGCAAGCTATCCCAACATAGCCTGGGTTCCAAACAAAGACAACAGATCCGCCGCAACGGGCAAGATTATGCAGGGACAACTGGATAGCCATCACCAGACGAGAATGAGGGAAACACTTGTCGAGAGCTGGTAAACCGCTCAGGTAATTGCCACAGATAATGAAGGACTCACCTGAGCAGGAGCGGAGATACTCTAGAGCTCGAAAGATGGTGACCACGTCAGCAGTGTAAAAGCTGCAGCCAGCCGGAAATGAAAGATGTTCACAATGGTCCCCTAGAGTTAGGGCATAACTGACACGACCAGCAACCATCGAACCGACAGTGTAGACAATGCCAGAGCCGTGATATGTGGCTAAGATGGAATAAAAGTGGTGGCGCAAGACCTCCGGAGGGACTGAGTCCTTCGGGCACTGTGCCAATTACAGCCGAAGGCAAGGGCGATTCACACACCAAGGCAGTATACACTATGTGGTATAATTAGTACACAGACACAAACACTACATTTCATCCATTACCTGATGTGAAGTTTTTCTGAGGAAACCTGCAGAAAGCTCCTCCCTCAATGGCATCACTTTGTTGGTATGATTAGTACACAGACACAATCATTACATTTCTTTTATGGAGTTTGTTTGTTGGAATGGTTACTACAAAGCCAAAATCATTGCATTTCATTCATTACCCTATGTATGGTTACTACAATCATTACATTTCATCCATTACCTGATGTGACATATTTCTGAGGGAAGCTACATAAAGCTCCTCCCTCATTTCGTTTGTTTGTTGGTATGGTTTCTACAAACCCAGAATCAAGGCATTTCATCTATCACCCTATGTGAAATATTTCTGAGAAAAGCTACAGAAAGGTCCTCCCTCATTTGCGTTTGTTTTTTGGTATGGTTACTACAAAGCCAGAATCATCGCATTTCATCTATAACCCTATGTGATATATTTCAGAGAGAAGGTGCAGAATGCTCCTCCCTCACTTTCATCTGATCGTTGGTATGATTAGTACACTACCCTACGTGAAGTATTTCTGAGAGAAGGTGCAGAAAGCTCCTCCATCACTTTCATCTGATTGTTGGTATGATTAGTACACAGACACAATCATTACATTTCATTCATTACCTGATGTGATTTATTTCTGAGGGAAGCTGCAGAAAGCTAATCCCTCAATTGAATCCCATTGTTGGTATGATTAGTACAGAGACAAAATCATTACATTTCTTTAATGGACTTTGTTTGTTGGTAGGGTTACTACAAAGCCAGAATCATCGCATTTCATCTATTACCCTATGTGAAGTATTTCTGAGGAGAGCTACAGAAAGCTCCTCCCACATTTGCATTTGTTTGTTGGTATGGTTACCACAAAACCAGAATCATTGCATTTCATCTGTTACCCTATGTAATATATTTCATGGAAAAGCTGCAGAAAGCTCTTCCCTCACTTGCATCTGTTTATGGTATGATTAGTACACAAACACAAACACTACATTTAATCCATTACGGGAAGTGAAGTATTTCTGAGGGAAGCTGCAGAAAGCTCTTCCCTCACTTACATCTGTTTGTTGTTATTATCAGTACACAGACACAATCACTGCATTTCATCCATTACCTGATGTGAAATATTTCTGAGGGGGGCTACAGGAAGCTCCTACCTCAGTTGTGTTTGTTTGTTGGTATTATTACTACAAATCCAGGATCATCGCATTTCATCTGTTACCCTTTGTGATGTATTTCTGAGAAAAGCTACAGAAGGCTCAAGCGTCACTTGCGTTTGTTTGTTGGTATGGTTACTACAAAGCCAGAATCATTGCATATCATCCATTACCCTATGTGATGTATTTCAGCCGATGAAAGCTCCTTAATCACTTGCCTCTGTTTGTTGGAATGATGAGTACACAGACACAATCAGTACATTTCACCCATTGCCTGATGTGAAATATTTCAAAGGGAAGCTACGGAAAACTCCTCCATGATTTGCGTTTGTTTGTTGGTGGGGTTACTACGATGCCAGAATCAATGCATTTCATCTATTACCCTATGTGATTTATTTCTGAGAATAGCTAGAGAAAGCTCCTGCATTATATGCGTTTGTTTGTTGCTATGGTTACTAGAAAGCCAGAATCATTGCATTTCAACCATTGCGATATGTGGTGTATTTCACAGAGGAGCAGCAGAAAGCTCCTCCCTCACTTGCATCTGTTTGTTGGTATTCTTACTACAAAACCAGAATCATTGCATTTCATTTATTACTCTATGTGATGTATTTCAGGGAGGAGTAGCAGAAAGCTCTTCCCTCACTTGCATCTGTTTGTTGCTATTATTAGTACACATACCCAAACATTAAATTTCATTTACTAGATGATGTGAAGTATTTCTCAGGGATGCTCTGGAAGCAGCTCCCTTATTTGCATTTGTTTGTTGGTATGGTTACTACAAAGCCAGAATTATACCATTTCATTTATTACCCAATGTGATGTATTTCAGAGAGAACTTGCAGAAAGCTCCTCCTTCACTTGCATCTGTTTGTTGTATGATTAGTACACAGATACAAACAATACATTTCATTTATTACACTATGTGAATTATTTCTGAGGGATGCTACAGAAAGCTCCTCACTAATTTGCATTTGTTTGTCGGTATGGTTACTACAAATCCAGAATCACCGCACTTCATTTATTAACCTATGTGAAGTATTTCTGAGAATAGCTACAGAAAGCTCCTCCCTCAATTGCATTTGTTTGTTGCTATGGTTACTACAAAGCCAGAATCATCGCATTTCATCTATTACCCTATCTGAGAATTTCAGAGAGGAGCAGCAGAAATTTCCTCCCTCACTTGCTCTGTATGTTGGTATGATTAGTACACAGGCACAGTCATTACATTTCATCCATTACCTGATGTGAAGTATTTCTGAGGGAAGGTACAGAAAGCTCCTCCCTCATTTGCGTTTGTTTGTTGGTATGGATACTGTGAAGTCAGAAACATTGTGTTTCATCCATTATCCTATGTGGTGTATCTCAGAGAGAAGCTGCAGAAAGCTCGTCCCTCACTTGCAACTGTTTGTTGTTGTGATTAGTACACAGACACAATCATTACACTTCATCCATTACTTGATGTGAAATATATCTGAGGGAAGCTACAGAAAGCACCTCCCTCATTTTCGTTTGTTTTTTGGTATGATTACTACAAAGCCAGAATCATCGCATTTCGTCCATTACCCCATGTGATGTATATCAGAGAGAAGCTGCAGTATGCTCTTTCCTCACTTGCATCAGTTTATGGCAATATTAGTACACAGACACAATCATTACATTTCATCCATTACCGGATGTGAAGTATTTCTGGGGGAAGCTAAAAAAGCTCCTCCGTCATTTGAGTTTGTTTGTTGGTGGGGTTACTACAAAGCCAGAATCATCGTATTTCATCTATTACCCTATGTCATGTGTATCAGAGGAAAGCTCCTGAAAGCTCCTTTCTCACTTGCAACAGTTTGTTGGAATGATTACTACAGAAAGCACCTCCCTCATTTGCATTTGATTGTTGGTATGGTTACTACAAAGCTAGAATCATTGCATTTCACCTATTTTCAGAGAAAAGCTGCAGAATCCTTGTCCCTCACTTGCACCTGTTTGTTGTTATGATTAGTACACAGAACAATCATTACATTTTATCCATTACCTGATGTGAAATATTTCTGAGGGAAGCTACAGAAAGCTCCACCCTCATTTGCGTTTGTTTGTTGGTATGGTTACTACAAAGCCAGAACCATCACATTTCATCTTTTACCCAATGTGAAGTATTTCTGAAAAAAACTGCAGAAAACTCCTAACTCATTTGTGTTTCTTTGTTGGTATGGTTACTACAAAGCCAGAATCATTGCATTTCATTTATTATCCTAAGTGAAGTATATCTGAGGGAAGCAGCACAAAGCTCCTCCCTCACTGGCATCTGTTTGTTGATATGATTAGTACTCAGACACAGCCATTACATTTCATCCATTACCTAATGTGAAGTATTTCTGAGGGAAGCTACAGAAAGCTCTTCCCTCATTTACGTTTATTTGTTGGTATGGTTACTACAAAACCAGAATCATCGCTTTTTATCTGTTAACCTATGTGATGTATTTCAGAGAGAAGCTGCAGAAAGCTCCTCCCTCATTTGCATCTGTTTGTTGGTATTCTTACTACAAAACCAGAATCATCACATTTCATTTATTACTCTATGTGAAGTATTTCAGAGTGAAGTTTGCAGAAAGCTCTTATCTCACTTGAATCTGTTTGTTGGTATTATTAGTGCACAGACACAAGCATTAAATTTCATTTACAAGATGATGTGAAGTATTTCTCAGATATGTTACAGAAAGCTCTTCCCTAATTTGCATTTGTTTGTTGGTATGGTTACTACGAAGCCAGATTCATCCCATTTCATTTATTACCCTATGTGATGTATTTCAGAGAGAAGCTGCAATAGATGTAATTCAGAGAGGAGCTGAAATAATCTCCTCCCTCGCCTGCATCTGTTTTTGTATGATTAGTACACAGACACATGTATTTCAGAGGAAAGCTGCAGAAAGCTCCTTTCTCACTTGCATCAGTTCGTTGGAATGATTACTACAGAAAGCACCTCCCTCATTTGTGATTGTTTGTTGGTATGATTAGTACACAGACGCAATCATTACATTTCATTTATTACATGATGTGAAATATTACTGAAGGCTGCTACTGAAAGCTTCTCCCTAATTTTCATTTCTTTGTTTGTATGATCACTACAATGTTAGAATCATCACATTTCATCTATTACCCTATGTCAAATATTTCTGAGAATAGCTATAGAAAGCTCATCCCTCATTTGCAGTTGTTTCTTCGTATGGTTATTACGAATCTAGAAACTTCGCAATTCATTTTTTACCCTATGTGATGTATTTCAGAAAAAAAAACCTGCCGAAAGCTTTTCCCTCACTTGCATCTGTTTATGGTATGATTAGTACACATACACAATCACTGCATTTCATCCATCACCTGATGTTAAGTATTTCTGAGGGGGGCTAGCGAGGGCTCTTCCCCCATTTGCGTTTCGTTGTTTGTATGGTTACCACAAAGCCAGAATCATCGCATTTCATCTTTTGCCATGTGTGAAGTATTTCTGAAAAGAGCTACAGAAAGCTCAAGCGTCATTTGCGTTTGTTTGTTGATATTGTTACTACAAAGCCAGAATCATTGCATTTCATCCATTATCCAATGTGATGTATTTCAGAGAGGAGCTGCAGAAAGCTCCTCCCTCACTTGCATCTGTTTATGGTATTCTTACTACAAAACCATAATCACTGCATTTCATTTATTACTCTATGTGATGTATTTTAGAGAGAAGTTGCAGTAAGCTCCTCCTTCACTTGCATCATTTTGTTGTATGATTAGTACACAGACACAAACATTACATTTCATTCATTACGTGGTGTGAAGTATTTCTGAGGGATGCTACAGAAAGCTCCTCCCTAATTTGCAATTGTTTGTTGGTTTGGTTACTACGAAGCCAGAATCATTGCATTTCATCTATTACCCTATGTGAAGTATTTCTGAGAATACACAAACATTAAATTTCATTTACTAGATGGTGTGAAGTATTTCTCAGGTATGCTCTGAAAGCAGCTCCCTAATTTGCATTTGTTTGTTGGTATAGTTACTACAAAGCCAGAATCATCCCATTTCATTTATTACCCAATGTGATGCATTTCAGAGAGATGTTGCAGAAAGCTCCTCCTTCACTTGCATCATTTTGTTGTATGATTAGTACACAGACACAAACATCACATTTCGACCATTACCTGATATGAAGTATTTCTCAGGGAAGCTACAGAAAGCTCCTCACTCCTTTGCGATTGTTTGTAGGTATGGTTACTACAATGCCAGAATCATCGCATTTCATCTATTACCTAATGTGATGTATTTCAGAAAGAAGCTGCAGAAAGGTCCTCCCTCACTTGCATCTGTTTGTTGGAATGATTAATACACAGACACAATCATCACATTTTGTCCATCACCTGATGTGAGGTATTTCTGAGGGAAGCTGCAGAAAGCTCTTCGCTCATTGCATTTGTTTTTGTTGTTCTGATCAGTACACAGACACAATCATTACATTTCATCCATTACCTGATGTGAAGTATTTCTGAGTGAAGCTACAATAAAATCCTTCCTCAGTTGCGTTTGTTGGTTGGTATGGTTACTACAATGCCAGAATCATCGCATTTCATTTATTACCCTATGTGATGTATTTAAGAGAAAAGCTGCAGAAATCTCCTCCCTCATTTGCTTCTGTTTATGGTATGATTAGTACACAGACACAATCATTTCATTTCATCCATTACCTGATGTGAAATATTTCTGAGGGAAGCTACAGGAAGCACAACCCTCATTTGCGTTTCTTTGTTGGTATGGTTACTACAATGCCAGAATCATCGCATTTCATCTATTACCTAATGTGATGTATTTCAGAAAGAAGCTGCAGAAAGCTCCTCCCTCACTTGCATCTGTTTTTGGAATGATTAATACAGAGACACAATCATTACATTTCGTCAATTACCTGATGTGAATTATTTCTGAGGGAAACTACAGAAATATCCTCCCTTAGATGCGTTTGTTTGTTGGTATGGCTACTGTGAAGCCAGAAACATTGTGTTTCATCCATTATCCTATGTGGTGTATCTCAGAGAGAAGCTGCAGAAAGCTCGTCCCTCACTTGCAACTGTTTGTTGTTGTGATTAGTACACAGACACAATCATTACACTTCATCCATTACTTGATGGGAAATATATCTGAGGGAAGCTACAGAAAGCACCTCCCTCATTTGCGTTTGTTTTTTGGTATGATTACTACAAAGCCAGAATCATCGCATTTCGTCCATTACCCCATGTGATGTATATCAGAGAGAAGCTGGAGTATGCTCTTTCCTCACTTGCATCTGTTTATGGCAATATTAGTACACAGACACAATCATTACATTTCATCCATTACCGGATGTGAAGTATTTCTGGGGGAAGGTACAAAAAGCTCCTCCCTCATTTGCATTTGTTTGTTGCTATGGTTACTACAAAGCCAGAATCATCGCATTTCATCTATTACCCTATCTGAGGAATTTCAGAGAGGAGCAGCAGAAATTTCCTCCCCCACCTGCTCTGTATGTTGGTATGATTAGTACACAGGCACAATCATTACATTTCATCCATTACCTGATGTGAAGTATTAGAAAGCTCCTCCCTCATTTGCATTTGTTTGTTGGTATGGTTACTGTGAAGCCAGAAACATTGTGTTTCATCCATTATCCTATGTGGTGTATCTCAGAGAGAAGCTGCAGAAAGCTCGTCCCTCACTTGCAACTGTTTGTTGTTGTGATTAGTACACAGACACAATCATTACACTTCATCCATTACTTGATGTGAAATATATCTGAGGGAAGCTACAGAAAGCACCTCCCTCATTTTCGTTTGTTTTTTGGTATGATTACTACAAAGCCAGAATCATCGCATTTCGTCCATTACCCCATGTTGTGTATATCAGAGATAAGCTGCAGTATGCTCTTTCCTCACTTGCATCTGTTTATGGCAATATTAGTACACAGACACAATCATTACATATCATCCATTACCGGATGTGAAGTATTTCTGGGGGAAGCTAAAAAAGCTCCTCCGTCATTTGCGTTTGTTTGTTGGTGGGGTTACTACAAAGCCAGAATCATCGTATTTCATCTATTACCCTATGTCATGTATTTCAGAGGAAAGCTCCTGAGAGCTCCTTTCTCACTTGCAACAGTTCGTTTTAATGATTACTACAGAAAGCACCTGCCTCGTTTGTGTTTGATTGTTGGTATGGTTACTACAAAGCTAGACTCATTGCATTTCACCTATTTTCAGAGAAAAGCTGCAGAATCCTTGCCCCTCCTTTGCACCTGTTTGTTGTTATGATTAGTACAAAGAACGATCATTACATTACATCCATTACCTGATGTGAAATATTTCTGAGGGAAGCTACAGAAAGCTCCACCCTCATCTGCGTTTGTTTGTTGGTATGGTTACTACAAAGCCAGAACCATCACATTTCATCTATTACCCAGTGTGAAGTATTTCTGATAAAAACTGCAGAAAACTCCTCCCTCATTTGTGTTTCTTTGTTGGTATGGTTACTACAAAGCCAGAATCATTGCATTTCATTTATTATCCTAAGTGAAGTATTTCTGAGGGAAGCAGCACAAAGCTCCTCCCTCACTGGCATCTGTTTGTTGATATGATTAGTACTCAGACACAACCATTACATTTCATCCATTACCTAATGTGAAGTATTTCTGAGGGAAGCTTCAGAAAGCACTTCCCTCATTTACGTTTATTTGTTGGTATGGTTACTACATAACCAGAATCATCGCTTTTTATCTGTTAACCTATGTGATGTATTTCAGAGAGAAGCTGCAGAAAGCTCCTCCCTCATTTGCATCTGTTTGTTGGTATTCTTACTACAAAACCAGAATCATCACATTTCATTTATTACTCTATGTGATGTATTTCAGAGAGAAGCTGCAGTAGATGTAATTCAGAGAGAAGCTGCAATAATCTCCTCCCTCGCCTGCATCTGTTTTTGTATGATTAGTACACAGACACATGTATTTCGGAGGAAAGCTGCAGAAAGCACCTTTCTCACTTGCATCAGTTCGTTGGAATGATTACTACAGAAAGCACCTCCCTCATTTGTGTTTGTTTGTTGGTATGATTAGTACACAGACACAATCATTACATTTCATTTATTGCATCATGTGAAATATTACTGAAGGCTGCTACTGAAAGCTTCCCCCTAATTTTCATTTCTTTGTTTGTATGATCACTACAATGTTAGAATCATCACATTTCATCTATTACCCTATGTCAAATATTTCTGAGAATAGCTATAGAAAGCTCATCCCTCATTTGCATTTGTTTCTTCGTATGGTTATTACAAATCTAGAATCTTCGCAATACATTTATTACCCTATGTGATGTATTTCAGAAAAAAAAACCTGCAGAAAGCTTTTCCCTCACTTGCATCTGTTTATGGTATGATTAGTACACATACAGAATCACTGCATTTCATCCATCACCTGATGTTAAGTATTTCTGAGGGGGGCTAGCGAGGGCTCTTCCCCCATTTGCGTTTTGTTGTTGGTATGGTTACCACAAAGCCAGAATCATCGCATTTCATCTTTTGCCATGTGTGAAGTATTTCTGAAAAGAGCTACAGAAAGCTCAAGTGTCATTTGCGTTTGTTTGTTGGTATTGTTACTACAAAGCCAGAATCATTGCATTTCATCCATTACCCAATGTGATGTATTTCAGAGAGGAGCTGCAGAAAGCTCCTCCCTCACTTGCATCTGTTTATGGTATTCTTACTACAAAACCAGAATCATCGCATTTCACTTATTACTCTATGTGATGTATTTTAGAGAGAAGTTGCAGTAAGCTCCTCCTTCACTTGCATCATTTTGTTGTATGATTAGTACACAGACACAAACATTACATTTCATTTATTACATGAAGTGAAGTACTTCTGAGGGATGCTACAGAAAGCTCCTCCCTAATTTGCATTTGTTTGTTGGTATGGTTACTACGAAGCCAGAATCATCGCATTTCATCTATTACCCTATGTGAAGTATTTCTGAGTATAGCTACAGAGAGCTCCTCCGGCATTTGCATTTGTTTGTTGCTAGGCTACTACAAAGCCAGAATCATTGCATTTTACTAATACCCTATGTGAGGTATTCCAGAGAGGAGCAGCAGAAAGCTCCTCCCTCACTTGCTCTGTATGTTGGTATGATTAGTACTAAGATACAATCATTACGTTTCATCCATTACCTGATGTGAAGTATTTCTGAGGGAAGCTATAGAAAGCTCCTCCCTCATTTGCGTTTGTTTGTTGGAATGGTTACTACGAAGCCAGAATCATTGCATTTCATCCATTACCCTATGTAATGTAATTCAGAGAGACAATGCAGAAAGCTCCTCCCTCACTTGCCTCTGTTTGTTGGAATGATTATACACAGACACAAACATCACATTTCGACCATTACCTGATGTGAAGTATTTCTCAGGGAAGCTACAGAAAGCTCCTCACTCCTTTGCGATTGTTTGTAGGTATGGTTACTACAATGCCAGAATCATCGCATTTCATCTATTACCTAATGTGATGTATTTCAGAAAGAAGCTTCAGAAAGGTCCTCCCTCACTTGCATCTGTTTGTTGGAATGATTAATACACAGACACAATCATCACATTTTGTCCATTACCTGATGTGAAGTATTTCTGAGGGAAGCTGCAGAAAGCTCTTCGCTCATTGCATTTGTTTTTGTTGTTCTGATCAGTACACAGACACAATCATTACATTTCATCCATTACCTGATGTGAAGTATTTCTGAGTGAAGCTACAATAAAATCCTTCCTCAATTGCGTTTGATGGTTGGTATGGTTACTACAAAGCCAGAATCATCGCATTTCATTTATTACCCTATGTGATGTATTTAAGAGAAAAGCTGCAGAAATCTCCTCCTCATTTGCTTCTGTTTATGGTATGATTAGTACACAGACACAATCATTTCATTTCATCCATTACCTGATGTGAAATATTTCTGAGCGAAGCTACAGGAAGCACAACCCTCATTTGCGTTTCTTTGTTGGTATGGTTACTACAATGCCAGAATCATCGCATTTCATCTATTACCTAATGTGATGTATTTCAGAAAGAAGCTGCAGAAAGCTCGTCCCTCACTTGCAACTGTTTGTTGTTGTGATTAGTACACAGACACAATCATTACACTTCATCCATTACTTGATGTGAAATATATCTGAGGGAAGCTACAGAAAGCACCTCCCTTATTTGGGTTTGTTTTTTGGTATGATTACTACAAAGCCAGAATCATCGCATTTCGTCCATTACCCCATGTGATGTATATCAGAGAGAAGCTGCAGTATGCTCTATCCTCACTTGCATCTGTTTATGGCAATATTAGTACACAGACACAATCATTACATTTCATCCATTACCGGATGTGAAGTATTTCTGGGGGAAGGTACAGAAAGCTCCTCCCTCATTTGCATTTGTTTGTTGCTGTGGTTACTACAAAGCCAGAATCATTGCATTTCATCAATTACCCTATCTGAGGTATTTCAGAGAGGAGCAGCAGAAATTTCCTCCCTCACTTGCTCTGTATGTTTTTATGATTTGTACACAGGCACAATCATTTCATTTCATCCATTACCTGATGTGAAGTATTTCTGAGGGAAGGTACAGAAAGCTCCTCCCTCATTTGCGAATGTTTGTTGGTATGGTTACTGTTAAGCCAGAAACATTGTGTTTCATCCATTATCCTATGTGGTGTATCTCAGAGAAAAGCTGCAGAATCCTTGTCCCTCACTTGCACCTGTTTGTTGTTATGATTAGTACACAGAACGATCATTACATTACATCCATTACCTGATGTGAAATATTTCTGAGGGAAGCTACAGAAAGCTCCACCCTCATCTGCGTTTGTTTGTTGGTATGGTTACTACAAAGCCAGAAGCATCACATTTCATCTATTACCCAATGTAAAAGTATTTCTGAAAAAAACTGCAGAAAACTCCTCCCTCATTTGTGTTTCTTTGTTGGTATGGTCACTACAAAGCCAGAATCATCGAATTTCATTTATTATCCTAAGTCAAGTATTTCTGAGGGAAGCAGCACAAAGCTCCTCCCTCACTGGCCTCTGTTTGTTGATATGATTAGTACTCAGACACAACCATTACATTTCATCCATTACCTAATGTGAAGTATTTCTGAGGGAAGCTACAGAAAGCACTTCCCTCATTTACGTTTATTTGTTGGTATGGTTACTGCAAAACCAGAATCTTCGCTTTTTATATGTTAACCTATGTGATGTATTTCAGAGAGAAGCTGCAGAAAGCTCCTCCCTCATTTGCATCTGTTTGTTGGTATTCTTACTACAAAACCAGAATCATCACATTTCATTTATTACTCTATGTGATGTATTTCAGAGTGAAGTTTGCAGAAAGCTCTTATCTCACTTGAATCTGTTTGTGGGTATTATTAGTGCACAGACACAAGCATTAAATTTCATTTACAAGATGATGTGAAGTATTTCTCAGATATGCTACAGAAAGCTCTTCCCTAATTTGCATTTGTTTGTTGGTATGGTTACTACGAAGCCAGATTCATCCCATTTCATTTATTACTCTATGTGATGTATTTCAGAGAGAAGCTGCAATAGATGTAATTCAGAGAGAAGCTGCAATAATCTTCTCCCTCGCCTGCATCTGTTTTTGTATGATTAGTACACAGACACATGTATTTCGGAGGAAAGCTGCAGAAAGCTCCTTTCTCACTTGCATCAGTTCGTTGGAATGATTACTACAGAAAGCACCTCCCTCATTTGAGTTTGTTTGTTGGTATGATTAGTACACAGACACAATCATTACATTTCATTTATTGCATCATGTGAAATATTACTGAAGGCTGCTACTGAAAGCTTCCCCCTAATTTTCATTTCTTTGTTTGTATGATCACTACAAAGTTAGAATCATCACATTTCATCTATTACCCTATGTCAAATATTTCTGAGAATAGCTATAGAAAGCTCATCCCTCATTTGCATTTGTTTCTTCGTATGGTTGTTACAAATCTAGAATCTTTGCAATTCATTTATTACCCTATGTGAAGTATTTCAGAAAAAAAACCTGCAGAAAGCTTTTCCCTCACTTGCATCTGTTTATGGTATGATTAGTACACATACACAATCACTGCATTTCATCCATCACCTGATGTTAAGTATTTCTGAGGGAGGCTAGCGGGGGCTCTTCCCCCATTTGCGTTTTGTTGTTGGTATGGTTACCACAAAGCCAGAATCATCGCATTTCATCTTTTGCCATGTGTGAAGTATTTCTGAAAAGAGCTACAGAAAGCTCAAGCGTCATTTGCGTTTGTTTGTTGGTATTGTTACTACAAAGCCAGAATCATTGCATTTCATCCATTACCCAATGTGATGTATTTCAGAGAGGAGCTGCAGAAAGCTCCTCCCTCACTTGCATCTGTTTATGGTATTCTTATTACAAAACCAGAATCACCGCATTTCATTTATTACGCTATGTGATGTATTTTAGAGAGAAGTTGCAGTAAGCTCCTCCTTCACTTGCATCATTTTGTTGTATGATTAGTACACAGACACAAACATTACATTTCATTCATTACATGGTGTGAAGTATTTCTGAGGGATGCTACAGAAAGCTCCTCCCTAATTTGCAATTGTTTGTTGGTATGGTTACTACGAAGCCATAATCACTGCATTTCATCTATTACCCTATGTGAAGTATTTCTGAGAATACACAAACATTAAATTTCATTTACTAGATGATGTGAAGTATTTCTCAGGTATGCTCTGAAAGCAGCTCCCTAATTTGCATTTGTTTGTTGGTATAGTTACTACAAAGCCAGAATCATCCCATTTCATTTATTACCCAATGTGATGCATTTCAGAGAGATGTTGCAGAAAGCTCCTCCTTCACTTGCATCATTTTGTTGTATGATTAGTACACAGACACAAACATTACATTTCATTTATTACATGAAGTGAAGTATTTCTGAGGGATGCTACAGAAAGCTCCTCCCTAATTTGCATTTGTTTGTTGGTATGGTTACTACGAAGCCAGAATCATCACATTTCATCTATTACCCTATGTGAAGTATTTCTGAGTATAGTTACAGAGAGCTCCTCCATCATTTGCATTTGTTTGTTGCTAGGCTACTACAAAGCCAGAATCATCGCATTTTACATATTACCCTATGTGAGGTATTCCAGAGAGGAGCAGCAGAAAGCTCCTCCCTCACTTGCTCTGTATGTTGGTATGATTAGCACTAAGACAAAATCATTACATTTCATCCATTACCTGATGTGAAGTATTTCTGAGGGAAACTACAGAAAGATCCTCCCTCAGATGAATTTGTTGGCTCGTATGGTTACTACAAACCCAGAAATATTGGTTTTCATCTATTACCCCATGTGATGTTTTCAGAGAGAGACTGCAGGAATCTCCTCCCTCACTACCATCTGATTGTTGGTAAAATTAGTACACAGACACAATCATTACATTTAATCCATTGCCTGATGTGAAGTATTTCTGACGGAAGCTACAGAAAGATCCTCCCTCATTTGCATTTGTTTATTTAAATGTTTACTATAAAGAAAGAATTATCGCATTTCATCTATTACCCTATGTGAAGTATTTCTGAGGAGAGCTACAGAAAGCTCCTCCCACATTTGCATTTGTTTGTTGGTATGGTTACCACAAAACCAGAATCATTGCATTTCATCTATTACCCTATGTAATATATTTCATGGAAAAGCTGCAGAAAGCTCTTCCCTCACTTGCATCTGTTTATGGTATGATTAGTACACAAACACAAACACTACATTTAATCCATTACGGGAAGTGAAGTATTTCTGAGGGAAGCTGCAGAAAGCTCTTCCCTCACTTACATCTGTTTGTTGTTATTATCAGTACACAGACACAATCACTGCATTTCATCCATTACCTGATGTGAAATATTTCTGAGGGGGGCTACAGGAAGCTCCTACCTCAGTTGTGTTTGTTTGTTGGTATTATTACTACAAATCCAGGATCATCGCATTTCATCTGTTACCCTTTGTGATGTATTTCTGAGAAAAGCTACAGAAGGCTCAAGCGTCACTTGCGTTTGTTTGTTGGTATGGTTACTACAAAGCCAGAATCACCACACTTCATTTATTAACCTATGTGAAGTATTTCTGAGAATAGCTACAGAAAGCTCCTCCCTCAATTGCATTTGTTTGTTACTATGGTTACTACAAAGCCAGAATCATCGCATTTCATCTATTACCCTATCTGAGAATTTCAGAGAGGAGCAGCAGAAATTTCCTCCCTCACTTGCTCTGTATGTTGGTATGATTAGTACACAGGCACAGTCATTACATTTCATCCATTACCTGATGTGAAGTATTTCTGAGGGAAGGTACAGAAAGCTCCTCCCTCATTTGCGTTTGTTTGTTGGTATGGATACTGTGAAGTCAGAAACATTGTGTTTCATCCATTATCCTATGTGGTGTATCTCAGAGAGAAGCTGCAGGAAGCTCGTCCCTCACTTGCAACTGTTTGTTGTTGTGATTAGTACACAGACACAATCATTACACTTCATCCATTACTTGATGTGAAATATATCTGAGGGAAGCTACAGAAAGCACCTCCCTCATTTTCGTTTGTTTTTTGGTATGATTACTACAAAGCCAGAATCATCGCATTTCGTCCATTACCCCATGTGATGTATATCAGAGAGAAGCTGCAGTATGCTCTTTCCTCACTTGCATCAGTTTATGGCAATATTAGTACACAGACACAATAATTACATTTCATCCATTACCGGATGTGAAGTATTTCTGGGGGAAGCTAAAAAAGCTCCTCCGTCATTTGAGTTTGTTTGTTGGTGGGGTTACTACAAAGCCAGAATCATCGTATTTCATCTATTACCCTATGTCATGTGTATCAGAGGAAAGCTCCTGAAAGCTCCTTTCTCACTTGCAACAGTTTGTTGGAATGATTACTACAGAAAGCACCTCCCTCATTTGCATTTGATTGTTGGTATGGTTACTACAAAGCTAGAATCATTGCATTTCACCTATTTTCAGAGAAAAGCTGCAGAATCCTTGTCCCTCACTTGCACCTGTTTGTTGTTATGATTAGTACACAGAACAATCATTACATTTTATCCATTACCTGATGTGAAATATTTCTGAGGGAAGCTACAGAAAGCTCCACCCTCATCTGCGTTTGTTTGTTGGTATGGTTACTACAAAGCCAGAACCATCACATTTCATCTATTACCCAATGTGAAGTACTTCTGAAAAAAACTGCAGAAAACTCCTAACTCATTTGTGTTTCTTTGTTGGTATGGTTACTACAAAGCCAGAATCATTGCATTTCATTTATTATCCTAAGTGAAGTATATCTGAGGGAAGCAGCACAAAGCTCCTCCCTCACTGGCATCTGTTTGTTGATATGATTAGTACTCAGACACAGCCATTACATTTCATCCATTACCTAATGTGAAGTATTTCTGAGGGAAGCTACAGAAAGCTCTTCCCTCATTTACGTTTATTTGTTGGTATGGTTACTACAAAACCAGAATCATCGCTTTTTATCTGTTAACCTATGTGATGTATTTCAGAGAGAAGCTGCAGAAAGCTCCTCCCTCATTTGCATCTGTTTGTTGGTATTCTTACTACAAAACCAGAATCATCACATTTCATTTATTACTCTATGTGAAGTATTTCAGAGTGAAGTTTGCAGAAAGCTCTTATCTCACTTGAATCTGTTTGTTGGTATTATTAGTGCACAGACACAAGCATTAAATTTCATTTACAAGATGTTGTGAAGTATTTCTCAGATATGTTACAGAAAGCTCTTCCCTAATTTGCATTTGTTTGTTGGTATGGTTACTACGAAGCCAGATTCATCCCATTTCATTTATTACCCTATGTGATGTATTTCAGAGAGAAGCTGCAATAGATGTAATTCAGAGAGAAGCTGAAATAATCTCCTCCCTCGCCTGCATCTGTTTTTGTATGATTAGTACACAGACACATGTATTTCAGAGGAAAGCTGCAGAAAGCTCCTTTCTCACTTGCATCAGTTCGTTGGAATGATTACTACAGAAAGCACCTCCCTCATTTGTGTTTGTTTGTTGGTATGATTAGTACACAGACGCAATCATTACATTTCATTTATTACATGATGTGAAATATTACTGAAGGCTGCTACTAAAAGCTTCTCCCTAATTTTCATTTCTTTGTTTGTATGATCACTACAAAGTTAGAATCATCACATTTCATCTATTACCCTATGTCAAATATTTCTGAGAATAGCTATAGAAAGCTCATCCCTCATTTGCAGTTGTTTCTTCGTATGGTTATTACGAATCTAGAATCATCGCAATTCATTTTTTACCCTATGTGATGTATTTCAGAAAAAAAAAACCTGCCGAAAGCTTTTCCCTCACTTGCATCTGTTTATGGTATGATTAGTACACATACAGAATCACTGCATTTCATCCATCACCTGATGTTAAGTATTTCTGAGGGGGGCTAGCGAGGGCTCTTCCCCCATTTGCGTTTCGTTGTTTGTATGGTTACCACAAAGCCAGAATCATCGCATTTCATCTTTTGCCATGTGTGAAGTATTTCTGAAAAGAGCTACAGAAAGCTCAAGCGTCATTTGCGTTTGTTTGTTGATATTGTTACTACAAAGCCAGAATCATTGCATTTCATCCATTATCCAATGTGATGTATTTCAGAGAGGAGCTGCAGAAAGCTCCTCCCTCACTTGCATCTGTTTATGGTATTCTTACTACAAAACCATAATCACTGCATTTCATTTATTACTCTATGTGATGTATTTTAGAGAGAAGTTGCAGTAAGCTCCTCCTTCACTTGCATCATTTTGTTGTATGATTAGTACACAGACACAAACATTACATTTCATTTATTACATGAAGTGAAGTATTTCTGAGGGATGCTACAGAAAGCTACTCCCTAATTTGCATTTGTTTGTTGGTATGGTTACTACGAAGCCAGAATCATCACATTTCATCTATTACCCTATGTGAAGTATTTCTGAGTATAGCTACAGAGAGCTCCTCCGGCATTTGCATTTGTTTGTTGCTAGGCTACTACAAAGCCAGAATCATCGCATTTTACTATTACCCTATGTGAGGTATTCCAGAGAGGAGCAGCAGAAAGCTCCTCCCTCACTTGCTCTGTATGTTGGTATGATTAGTACTAAGACACAATCATTACGTTTCATCCATTACCTGATGTGAAGTACTTCTGAGGGAAGCTACAGAAAGCTCCTCCCTCATTTGCGTTTGTTTGTTGGAATGGTTACTACGAAGCCAGAATCATTGCATTTCATCCATTACCCTATGTAATGTAATTCAGAGGGACCATGCAGAAAGCTCCTACCTCACTTGCCTCTGTTTGTTGGAATGATTAATACACAGACACAAACTTCACATTTCGACCATTACCTGATGTGAAGTATTTCTCAGGGAAGCTACAGAAAGCTCCTCACTCCTTTGCGATTGTTTGTAGGTATGGTTACTACAATGCCAGAATCATCGCATTTCATCTATTACCTAATGTGATGTATTTCAGAAAGAAGCTGCAGAAAGGTCCTCCCTCACTTGCATCTGTTTGTTGGAATGATTAATACACAGACACAATCATCACATTTTGTCCATCACCTGATGTGAGGTATTTCTGAGGGAAGCTGCAGAAAGCTCTTCGCTCATTGCATTTGTTTTTGTTGTTCTGATCAGTACACAGACACAATCATTACATTTCATCCATTACCTGATGTGAAGTATTTCTGAGTGAAGCTACAATAAAATCCTTCCTCAGTTGCGTTTGTTGGTTGGTATGGTTACTACAAAGCCAGAATCATCGCATTTCATTTATTACCCTATGTGATGTATTTAAGAGAAAAGCTGCAGAAATCTCCTCCCTCATTTGCTTCTGTTTATGGTATGATTAGTACACAGACACAATCATTTCATTTCATCCATTACCTGATGTGAAATATTTCTGAGGGAAGCTACAGGAAGCACAACCCTCATTTGCGTTTCTTTGTTGGTATGGTTACTACAATGCCAGAATCATCGCATTTCATCTATTACCTAATGTGATGTATTTCAGAAAGAAGCTGCAGAAAGCTCCTCCCTCACTTGCATCTGTTTTTGGAATGATTAATACAGAGACACAATCATTACATTTCGTCAATTACCTGATGTGATTTATTTCTGAGGGAAACTACAGAAATATCCTCCCTTAGATGCGTTTGTTTGTTGGTATGGCTACTGTGAAGCCAGAAACATTGTGTTTCATCCATTATCCTATGTGGTGTATCTCAGAGAGAAGCTGCAGAAAGCTCGTCCCTCACTTGCAACTGTTTGTTGTTGTGATTAGTACACAGACACAATCATTACACTTCATCCATTACTTGATGTGAAATATATCTGAGGGAAGCTACAGAAAGCACCTCCCTCATTTTCGTTTGTTTTTTGGTATGATTACTACAAAGCCAGAATCATCGCATTTCGTCCATTACCCCATGTGGTGTATATCAGAGATAAGCTGCAGTATGCTCTTTCCTCACTTGCATCTGTTTATGGCAATATTAGTACACAGACACAATCATTACATATCATCCATTACCGGATGTGAAGTATTTCTCGGGGAAGCTAAAAAAGCTCCTCCGTCATTTGCGTTTGTTTGTTGGTGGGGTTACTACAAAGCCAGAATCATCGTATTTCATCTATTACCCTATGTCATGTATTTCAGAGGAAAGCTCCTGAAAGCTCCTTTCTCACTTGCAACAGTTCGTTTTAATGATTACTACAGAAAGCACCTGCCTCGTTTGTGTTTGATTGTTGGTATGGTTACTACAAAGCTAGACTCATTGCATTTCACCTATTTTCAGAGAAAAGCTGCAGAATCCTTGCCCCTCCTTTGCACCTGTTTGTTGTTATGATTAGTACACAGAACGATCATTACATTACATCCATTACCTGATGTGAAATATTTCTGAGGGAAGCTACAGAAAGCTCCACCCTCATCTGCGTTTGTTTGTTGGTATGGTTACTACAAAGCCAGAACCATCACATTTCATCTATTACCCAATGTGAAGTATTTCTGATAAAAACTGCAGAAAACTCCTCCCTCATTTGTGTTTCTTTGTTGGTATGGTTACTACAAAGCCAGAATCATTGCATTTCATTTATTATCCTAAGTGAAGTATTTCTGAGGGAAGCAGCACAAAGCTCCTCCCTCACTGGCATCTGTTTGTTGATATGATTAGTACTCAGACACAACCATTACATTTCATCCATTACCTAATGTGAAGTATTTCTGAGGGAAGCTTCAGAAAGCACTTCCCTCATTTACGTTTATTTGTTGGTATGGTTACTACAAAACCAGAATCATCGCTTTTTATCTGTTAACCTATGTGATGTATTTCAGAGAGAAGCTGCAGAAAGCTCCTCCCTCATTTGCATCTGTTTGTTGGTATTCTTACTACAAAACCAGAATCATCACATTTCATTTATTACTCTATGTGATGTATTTCAGAGAGAAGCTGCAGTAGATGTAATTCAGAGAGAAGCTGCAATAATCTCCTCCCTCGCCTGCATCTGTTTTTGTATGATTAGTACACAGACACATGTATTTCGGAGGAAAGCTGCAGAAAGCTCCTTTCTCACTTGCATCAGTTCGTTGGAATGATTACTACAGAAAGCACCTCCCTCATTTGTGTTTGTTTGTTGGTATGATTAGTACACAGACACAATCATTACATTTCATTTATTGCACCATGTGAAATATTACTGAAGGCTGCTACTGAAAGCTTCCCCCTAATTTTCATTTCTTTGTTTGTATGATCACTACAAAGTTAGAATCATCACATTTCATCTATTACCCTATGTCAAATATTTCTGAGAATAGCTATAGAAAGCTCATCCCTCATTTGCATTTGTTTCTTCGTATGGTTATTACAAATCTAGAATCTTCACAATACATTTATTACCCTATGTGATGTATTTCAGAAAAAAAAACCTGCAGAAAGCTTTTCCCTCACTTGCATCTGTTTATGGTATGATTAGTACACATACAGAATCACTGCATTTCATCCATCACCTGATGTTAAGTATTTCTGAGGGGGGCTAGCGAGGGCTCTTCCCCCATTTGCGTTTTGTTGTTGGTATGGTTACCACAAAGCCAGAATCATCGCATTTCATCTTTTGCCATGTGTGAAGTATTTCTGAAAAGAGCTACAGAAAGCTCAAGTGTCATTTGCGTTTGTTTGTTGGTATTGTTACTACAAAGCCAGAATCATTGCATTTCATCCATTACCCAATGTGATGTATTTCAGAGAGGAGCTGCAGAAAGCTCCTCCCTCACTTGCATCTGTTTATGGTATTCTTACTACAAAACCAGAATCATCGCATTTCACTTATTACTCTATGTGATGTATTTTAGAGAGAAGTTGCAGTAAGCTCCTCCTTTACTTGCATCATTTTGTTGTATGATTAGTACACAGACACAAACATTACATTTCATTTATTACATGAAGTGAAGTACCTCTGAGGGATGCTACAGAAAGCTCCTCCCTAATTTGCATTTGTTTGTTGGTATGGTTACTACGAAGCCAGAATCATTGCATTTCATCCATTACCCTATGTAATGTAATTCAGAGAGACAATGCAGAAAGCTCCTCCCTCACTTGCCTCTGTTTGTTGGAATGATTATACACAGACACAAACATCAAATTTGACCATTACCTGATGTGAAGTATTTCTCAGGGAAGCTACAGAGAGCTCCTCACTCCTTTGCGATTGTTTGTAGGTATGGTTACTACAATGCCAGAATCATCGCATTTCATCTATTACCTAATGTGATGTATTTCAGAAAGAAGCTTCAGAAAGGTCCTCCCTCACTTGCATCTGTTTGTTGGAATGATTAATACACAGACACAATCATCACATTTTGTCCATTACCTGATGTGAAGTATTTCTGAGGGAAGCTGCAGAAAGCTCTTCGCTCATTGCATTTGTTTTTGTTGTTCTGATCAGTACACAGACACAATCATTACATTTCATCCATTACCTGATGTGAAGTATTTCTGAGTGAAGCTACAATAAAATCCTTCCTCAATTGCGTTTGTTGGTTGGTATGGTTACTACAAAGCCAGAATCATTGCATTTCATTTATTACCCTATGTGATGTATTTAAGAGAAAAGCTGCAGAAATCTCCTCCTCATTTGCTTCTGTTTATGGTATGATTAGTACACAGACACAATCATTTCATTTCATCCATTACCTGATGTGAAATATTTCTGAGCGAAGCTACAGGAAGCACAACCCTCATTTGCATTTCTTTGTTGGTATGGTTACTACAATGCCAGAATCATCGCATTTCATCTATTACTTAATGTGATGTATTTCAGAAAGAAGCTGCAGAAAGCTCGTCCCTCACTTGCAACTGTTTGTTGTTGTGATTAGTACACAGACACAATCATTACACTTCATCCATTACTTGATGTGAAATATATCTGAGGGAAGCTACAGAAAGCACCTCCCTCATTTGGGTTTGTTTTTTGGTATGATTACTACAAAGCCAGAATCATCGCATTTCGTCCATTACCCCATGTGATGTATATCAGAGAGAAGCTGCAGTATGCTCTATCCTCACTTGCATCTGTTTATGGCAATATTAGTACACAGACATAATCATTAAATTTCATCCAATACCGGATGTGAAGTATTTCTGGGGGAAGGTACAGAAAGCTCCTCCCTCATTTGCATTTGTTTGTTGCTATGGTTACTACAAAGCCAGAATCATTGCATTTCATCAATTACCCTATCTGAGGTATTTCAGAGAGGAGCAGCAGAAATTTCCTCCCTCACTTGCTCTGTATGTTGGTATGATTAGTACACAGGCACAATCATTTCATTTCATCCATTACCTGATGTGAAGTATTTCTGAGGGAAGGTACAGAAAGCTCCTCCCTCACTTGCGAATGTTTGTTGGTATGGTTACTGTGAAGCCAGAAACATTGTGTTTCATCCATTATCCTATGTGGTGTATCTCAGAGAAAAGCTGCAGAATCCTTGTCCCTCACTTGCACCTGTTTGTTGTTATGATTAGTACACAGAACGATCATTACATTACATCCATTACCTGATGTGAAATATTTCTGAGGGAAGCTACAGGAAGCTCCACCCTCATCTGCGTTTGTTTGTTGGTATGGTTACTACAAAGCCAGAAGCATCACATTTCATCTATTACCCAATGTAAAAGTATTTCTGAAAAAAACTGCAGAAAACTCCTCCCTCATTTGTGTTTCTTTGTTGGTAAGGTTACTACAAAGCCAGAATCATCGAATTTCATTTATTATCCTAAGTCAAGTATTTCTGAGGGAAGCAGCACAAAGCTCCTCCCTCACTGGCCTCTGTTTGTTGATATGATTAGTACTCAGACACAACCATTACATTTCATCCATTACCTAATGTGAAGTATTTCTGAGGGAAGCTACAGAAAGCACTTCCCTCATTTACGTTTATTTGTTGGTATGGTTACTACAAAACCAGAATCATCGCTTTTTATATGTTAACCTATGTGATGTATTTCAGAGAGAAGCTGCAGAAAGCTACTCCCTCATTTGCATCTGTTTGTTGGTATTCTTACTACAAAACCAGAATCATCACATTTCATTTATTACTCTATGTGATGTATTTCAGAGTGAAGTTTGCAGAAAGCTCTTATCTCACTTGAATCTGTTTGTGGGTATTATTAGTGCACAGACACAAGCATTAAATTTCATTTAAAAGATGATGTGAAGTATTTCTCAGATATGCTACAGAAAGCTCTTCCCTAATTTGCATTTGTTTGTTGGTATGGTTACTACGAAGCCAGATTCATCCCATTTCATTTATTACTCTATGTGATGTATTTCAGAGAGAAGCTGCAATAGATGTAATTCAGAGAGAAGCTGCAATAATCTCCTCCCTCGCCTGCATCTGTTTTTGTATGGTTAGTACACAGACACATGTATTTCGGAGGAAAGCTGCAGAAAGCTCCTTTCTCACTTGCATCAGTTCGTTGGAATGATTACTACAGAAAGCACCACCCTCATTTGTGTTTGTTTGTTGGTATGATTAGTACACAGACACAATCATTACATTTCATTTATTGCATCATGTGAAATATTACTGAAGGCTGCTACTGAAAGCTTCCCCCTAATTTTCATTTCTTTGTTTGTATGATCACTACAAAGTTAGAATCATCACATTTCATCTATTACCCTATGTCAAATATTTCTGAGAATAGCTATAGAAAGCTCATCCCTCATTAGCATTTGTTTCTTCGTATGGTTGTTACAAATCTAGAATCTTCGCAATTCATTTATTACCCTATGTGAAGTATTTCAGAAAAAAAAACCTGCAGAAAGCTTTTCCCTCACTTGCATCTGTTTATGGTATGATTAGTACACATACACAATCACTGCATTTCATCCACCACCTGATGTTAAGTATTTCTGAGGGAGGCTAGCGGGGGCTCTTCCCCCATTTGCGTTTTGTTGTTGGTATGGTTACCACAAAGCCAGAATCATCGCATTTCATCTTTTGCCATGTGTGAAGTATTTCTGAAAAGAGCTACAGAAAGCTCAAGCGTCATTTGCGTTTGTTTGTTGGTATTGTTACTACAAAGCCAGAATCATTGCATTTCATCCATTATCCAATGTGATGTATTTCAGAGAGGAGCTGCAGAAAGCTCCTCCCTCACTTGCATCTGTTTATGGTATTCTTATTACAAAACCAGAATCACCGCATTTCATTTATTACGCTATGTGATGTATTTTAGAGAGAAGTTGCAGTAAGCTCCTCCTTCACTTGCATCATTTTGTTGTATGATTAGTACACAGACACAAACATTACATTTCATTCATTACATGGTGTGAAGTATTTCTGAGGGATGCTACAGAAAGCTCCTCCCTAATTTGCAATTGTTTGTTGGTATGGTTACTACGAAGCCAGAATCACTGCATTTCATCTATTACCCTATGTGAAGTATTTCTGAGAATACACAAACATTAAATTTCATTTACTAGATGATGTGAAGTATTTCTCAGGTATGCTCTGAAAGCAGCTCCCTAATTTGCATCTGTTTATGGTATTCTTATTACAAAACCAGAATCACCGCATTTCATTTATTACGCTATGTGATGTATTTTAGAGAGAAGTTGCAGTAAGCTCCTCCTTCACTTGCATCATTTTGTTGTATGATTAGTACACAGACACAAACATTACATTTCATTCATTACATGGTGTGAAGTATTTCTGAGGGATGCTACAGAAAGCTCCTCCCTAATTTGCATTTGTTTGTTGGTATGGTTACTACGAAGCCAGAATCATCACATTTCATCTATTACCCTATGTGAAGTATTTCTGAGTATAGCTACAGAGAGCTCCTCCGTCATTTGCATTTGTTTGTTGCTAGGCTACTACAAAGCCAGAATCATCGCATTTTACATATTACCCTATGTGAGGTATTCCAGAGAGGAGCAGCAGAAAGCTCCTCCCTCACTTGCTCTGTATGTTGGTATGATTAGCACTAAGACAAAATCATTACATTTCATCCATTACCTGATGTGAAGTATTTCTGAGGGAAACTACAGAAAGATCCTCCCTCAGATGAATTTGTTGGCTCGTATGGTTACTACAAACCCAGAAATATTGGTTTTCATCTATTACCCCATGTGATGTTTTCAGAGAGAGACTGCAGGAATCTCCTCCCTCACTACCATCTGATTGTTGGTAAAATTAGTACACAGACACAATCATTACATTTAATCCATTGCCTGATGTGAAGTATTTCTGACGGAAGCTACAGAAAGATCCTCCCTCATTTGCATTTGTTTATTTAAATGTTTACTATAAAGAAAGAATTATCGCGTTTCATCTATTACCCTATGTGAAGTATTTCTGAGAATAGCTACAGAAAGCTACTCATTCATTTGCGTTTGTTTTTGGTATGGTTACTACAAAGCCAGAATCATTGCATTTCATCTATTACCCCATGTGATGTATTTCAGAGAAGAGCTGCAGATAACACACCCCTCATTTGCATCTGTTTGTTGGAATGATTAGTACAAAGCCAAAATCATTACATTTCATTTATTACATGATGTGAAGTAATTATGAGGGAAGCTACAGAAAGCTCCCCATCATTTGTGTTTGTTTGTTTTATGGTTACTACAAACCCAGATTCAAAGCATTTCGTCCATTACCCTATGTGATGTATTTTAGAGAGGAGCTGCAGAATCCTCATCCCTCACTTGCAGCTGTTTGTTGTTATGATTAGTATACAGACACAATCATAACATTTCATCCATTCCGTGATGTGAAATATTTCTGAGGGAAGCTACAGAAAGCTCCTCCCGCATTTGCGTTTGTTTGTTGGTATGTTTAACTCAAAATCAGAATCATTGCATTTCATCTATTACCCTATGTGATGTATTTCAAATAAAAGCTGCAGAAAGCTCTTCCCTCACTTGCATCTGTTTGTTGTTATGATTAGTACGCAGACACAATCACCTCATTTCATCCATTACCTGATGTGAAGTATTTCTGAGAGGGATACAGCAAGCTCCTCCCGCATATGTGTTTGTTTGTTGGAATTATTACTACAAAGCCAGAATCATCGCATTTCATCTATTACCCTATGTGATGTATTTCAGAGAGAAGCTGCAGAAAGCTCCTCGCTCACTTGCATCTGTTTGTTGGTATTCTTACTACAAAACCAGAATCATTGCATTTCATTTATTACTGTTTGTGAAGTATTTCAGGGAGAAGTTGCAGAAAGCTCCTCCCTCACTTGCATCTGTTTTTTGGAATGATTAATACACAGACACAAATATTACATTTCATCCATTACCTGGTGTTAAGTATTTCTGAGGGAGACTACAGAAAGATCCTCCCTCAGATGCTTTTGTTGGCTGGTATGGTTACTACAAGGCCAGAATTATCGCATTTTATCTATTACCCCATTTGATGTATTTCAGAGAGAAACTGCAGAAATCTCCTCCCTCACTTCCATCTGATTGTTGCTAACATTAGTACACAGACACAATCATTACATTTCGTCCATTACCTGATGTGAAGTATTTCTCAGGGAAGCTACAGAAAGCTCCTCTCTCCTTTGCGATTGTTTGTATGTATGGTTTCTACAATGCCAGAATCATCACATTTCATCTATTACCTAATGTGATGTATTTCAGAAAGAAGCTGCAGAAAGGTCCTCCCTCACTTGCATCTGTTTGTTGGAATGATTAATACACAGACACAATCATCACATTTTGTCCATTACCTGATGTGAAGTATTTCTGAGGGAAGCTTTAGAAAGCTCTTCACTCATTGCATTTGTTTGTTGTTCTGATCAGTACACTGACACAATCATTACATTTCATCCATTACCTGAAGTGAGGTATTTCTGAGTGAAGCTACAATAAAATCCTCCCTCAGTTGCGTTTGTTTGTTGGTATGGTTACTACAAAGCCAGAATCATCGAATTTCATCTATTACCCTATGTTATGTATTTAAGAGAAAAGCTCCAGAAAGCTCCTCCCTCATTTGCTTCTGTTTATGGTATGATTAGTACACAGACACAATCATTGCATTTCATCCATTACCTGATGTGAAATATTTCTGAGGGAAGCTACAGGAAGCACAACCCTCATTTGCGTTTCTTTGTTGGTATGGTTACTACAATGACAGAATCATCGCATTTCATCTATTACCTATTGTGATGTCTTCCAGAAAGAAGCTGCAGAAAGCTCCTCCCTCACTTGCATCTGTTTTTTGGAATGATTAATACACAGACACAATCACTACATTTCGTCCATTACCTGATGTGAAATATTTCTGACGGAAGCTACAGGAAGATTCTCCCTCATTTGTGTTTGTTTGTTGAAATGGTTACTATAAAGAAGGAATTATCGCATTTCATCTATTACCCTATGTGAAGTATTTCTGAGAATAGCTACAGGAAGCTACTCTTTAATTTGCGTTTGTATTTGGTATGGTTACCACAAAGCCAGAATCATTGCATTTCGTACATTACCCCATGTGATGTATTTCAGATAAAAGCTGCAGAAAGCTCATCCCTCATTTGCATCTGTTTGTTGGAATGATTAGTACACAGCCAAAATCATTACATTTCATTTATTACTTGATGTGAAGTAATTCTGATGGAAGCTACAGAAAGCTCCCCCCTCATTTGCGTTTGTTTGTTTTATGGTTACTACAAACCCAGATTCAAAGCATTTCATCTAGTACACTATGTGATGTATTTTAGAGACAAGCTGCAGAATCCTCATCCCTCACTTGCACCTGTTTGTTGTTATGATTAGTATACAGACACAATCATAACATTTCATCCATTACCTGATGTGAAATATTTCTGAGGGAAGCTACAGAAAGCTCCTCCCACATTTGCGTTTGTTTGTTGGTATGTTTAACTCAAAACCAGAATCATTGCATTTCATCTATTACCCTATGTGACGTATTTCAAATTAAAGCTGAAGAAAGCTCTTAGCTCGCTTGCATCTGTTTGTTGGAATGATTAATACATACACACAATCATCACATTTCGTCCATTACTTGATGTGAAGTATTTGTGAGTGAAGGTACAATAAAATCCTCCCTCATTTGTGTATGTTGGTTTTGTATGGTTACTTCAAAGCCAGTATCATCGCATTTCCTCTATTACCCTTTGTGATTTATTTCAGAGAAAAGCTGCTGAAAGCTCATCCCTCATTTGCTTCTGTTTATGGTACGATTACTACACAGACAAAATCATTGCATTTCATCCATTAGCTGATGTGAAGTATTTCTCAGGGAAGCTGCAGAAAGCTCTTCCCACACTTGCATCTGTTTGTTGTTTAGATTAGTACACAGACACAATCATTACATTTCATCCATTACCTGATGTGAAATATTTCTCTGGGGACCTATAGAAAGCTCCTCTCTCAGTTGCGTTAGTTTGTTGGTATGGTTACTACAAATATAGTGTCATCGCATTTCATCTATTACCCTATGTGAAATATCTCTAAATAAAGCTATAGGAAGCTCAAGTGTCATTTGCATTTGTTTGTTGGTATGGTTACTACAAAGCCAGAATCATCGCATTTCATCTATTACCCCATGAGATGTATTTCTGAGAATAGCTGCAGAAAGCTACTCCCTCATTTGCTTTAGTTTTTTGCTATGGTTATTACAAAGCCAGAATCATCGCAAATCGTCTATTACTTTATGTGATGTATTTCAGCATGGAGCTGCAGAAAGCTCCACCCTCACTTGCATCTGTTTGTTATAATGATTAATACACACACACACTCATTACATATCATCCATTACCTGATGTGAAGTACTTCTGAGGGAAGCTGCAGAGACCTCTTCCCTCACTTGCATCTGTTTATGGTATGATTAGTACACAGACACAATCATTACCTTTCATCCATTACCTGATGTGAAATATTTCTGAGGGAAGCTACAGAAAGCTCCTCCCTCATTTGCGTTTGTTTGTTGGAATGGTTACTACAAAACCAGAATTATCACATTTCATCTATTACCTAATGTGATGTATTTCAGAAAGAAGCTGCAGAAAGCTCCTCCCACACTTGCATCTGTTTTTTGGAATGATTAATACACAGACACAATCATTACATTTCATCCATTATCTGATGTGAAGTATTTCTGAGGGAAACTACAGAAAGATCCTCCCTCAGATGCATATGTTTGCTGGTATGGTTACTACAAAGCCAGAATTATCGCATTTTATCTATTAGCCCATGTGATGTATTTCAGAGAGAGACTGCAGAAATCTCCTCCCTCACTACCATCTGATTGTTGGTACCATTAGTACACAGACACAATCATTACATTTCGTCCATTACCTGATGTGAAGTATTTCTGAGGGAAGCTACAGAAAGCTCCTCCCTCATTTGCGTTTGTTTGTTGGAATGGTTACTACGAAGCCAGAATCATTGCATTTCATCCATTACCCTATGTAATGTACTTCAAGGAGAACCTGCTGAAAGCTCCTCCCTCACTTGCATCTGTTTGTTGGAATCATTAATACACAGACACAATCATCACATTTCGTCCATTACCTGATTGAAGTATTTCTCAGGGAAGCTACAGAAAGCTCCTCACTCCTTTGCATTTGTTTGTAGGTATGGTTACTACAATGGCAGAATCATCGCATTTCATCTATTACCTAATGTGATGTCTTTCAGAAGGAAGCTGGAGAAAGCTACTCCCTCACTTGCAACTATTTTTTGGAATGATTAATACACAGACACAGTCATTACATTTCATCCATTACCTGATGTGAGGTATTTCGGAGGGAAACTGCAGAAAGATCCTCCCTCAGTTGCGTTTGTTGGCTGGTATCGTTACTACAAAGCCAGAATTATCTCATTTCATCTATTACCCCATGTGATGTATTTCAGAGAGAGACTGCAGAAATCTCCTCCCTCACTTTCATCTGATTGTTGGTACCATTAGTACACAGACACAATCATTACATTTTGTCCATTACCTGATGTGAAGTATTTCTGACGGAAGCTACAGGAAGGTCCTCCCTCATTTGCGTTTGTTTGTTGAAACGGTTACTATAAAAAAGAATTATCACATTTCATCTATCACCCTATGTGAAGTATTTCTGAGAATAGCTACAGAAAGCTACTCATTAATTTGCGTTTGATTTTGGTATGGTTACTACAAAGCCAGAATCATTGCAATTCATCTATTACCCCATGTGATGTATTTCAGAGAAAAGCTGCAGAAAGCTCATCCCTCATTTGAATCTGTTTGTTGGAATGATTAGTACACAGCCAAAATAATTACATTTCATTTATTACTTGATGTGCAGTAATTCTGAGGGAAGCTACAGAAAGCTCCCCCCTCATTTGCGTTTGTTTGTTTTATGGTTACTACAAACCCAGATTCAAAGCATTTCCTTCATTACACTATGTGATGTATTTGAGAGAGAAGCTGCAGAATCCTCATTCCTCACTTGCACCTGTTTGTTGTTATGATTAGTATACAGACACAATCATAACATTTCATCCATTACCTGATGTGAAATATTTCTGGGGGAAGCTACAGAAAGCTCCACTCCCATTTGCGTTTGTTTGTTGGTATGTTTAACTCAAAACCAGAATCATTGCATTTCATCTATTACCCTATGTGATGTATTTCAAATAAAAGCTGCAGAAAGCTCTTCCCTCACTTGCATCTGTTTGTTGGAATGATTAATACACAGACACAATCATCACATTTCGTCCATTACCTGATGTGAAGTATTTCTCAGGGAAGCTACAGAAAGCTTCTCACTCCTTTGCGTTTGTTTGTAGGTATGGTTACTACAATGCCAGAATCATCGCACTTCGTCTATTACCTAATGTGATGTATTTCAGGGAAAAGCTGCAGAAAGCTCATCCCTCATTTGCATCTGTTTATGGTATGATGAGTACACAGACACAATAATTACATTTCATCCATTACCGGATGTGAAGTATTTCTCAGGGAAGCTGCAGAAAGCTCCTCCGACACTTGCATCTGTTTGTTGTTACGATTAGTACACAGACACAATCATTACATTTCATCCATTACCTGATGTGAAGTATTTCTCAGGGGAGCTACAGAAAGCTCCTCTCACAGTTGCGTTTGTTTGTTGGTATGGTTACTACAAATATAGTGTCATCGCATTTCATCTATTACCTTATGTGAAATATTTCTAAATAAAGCTACAGGAAGCTCAAGCGTTATTTGCGTTTGTTTGTTGGTATGGTTACTACAAAGCCAGAATCATCGCATTTCATCTATTACCCCATGAGATGTATTTCTGAGAATAGCTACAGAAAGCTACTCACTCATTTGCTTTAGTTTTTTGCTATGGTTATTACAAAGCCAGAATCATCGCAATTCATCTATTACTTTATGTGATGTATTTCAGCATGGAGCTGCAGAATGCTCCACCCTCACTTGCATCTCTTTGTTATAATGATTAATACACACACACACTCATTACATAACATACATTACCTGATGTGAAGTATTTCTGAGGGAAGCTGCAGAAAGCTCATCCCTCACCTACATCTGTCTCTTGTTATGATTAGTACACAGACACAATCACTTCATTTCATCCATTACCTGATGTGAAGTATTTCTGAGGGGGGCTACAGCAAGCTCCTCAATCATTTGCGTTTGTTGGTTGGTATTATTACTACAAAGCCAGAATCATCGCATTTCATCTATTACCCAATGTGAAGTATTCCTGAGAGAAGCTACAGGAGGCTCAAGTGTCTTTTGCGTTTGTTTGTTTTTATGGTTACTACAAAACCAGAATCATCGCATTTCATTTATTACTCTATGTGATATATTTCAGAGAGAAGTTGTGGAAAGCTCTTCCCTCACTTGCATCTGTTAGTTGGTATTATTAGTACACATACACAAACATTAAATTTCATTTACTAGATGATGTGAAGTATTTCTGAGGGATGCTACTGAAAGCTGCTCCCTAATTTGCATTTGTTAGTTGGTATGGTTACTTCAAAGCCAGAATCATTGCATTTTATCTATTACCCTAAGTGAGGTTTTCATAGAGGAGCAGCAGATAGCTCCTCCCTCACTTGCTCTGTATGTTGGTATGATTAGTACAAAGACACAATCATTACATTATGTCCTTTACCTGATATGGAGTATTTCTGAGGGAAGCTACAGAAAGCTCCTCCCTCTATGGCGTGCATTTGTTGGTAAGATTACTACTAAGCCAGAATCATTGCATTTCATCTATTACCCTATTTGATGTATTTCAGAGAGAAGCTGTAGAAAGCTCATCCCTCACTTGCATCTGTTTATTGTTATGATTGGTACAAGGAGACAATCATTACACTTCATTCACTACCTAATGTGAAGTATTTCTGAGGGAAGCAACAGAAAGCTCCCCCCTCATTTGGATTTTGTTTGTTGGTATGGTTACTACAAAGCCAGAAACATCGGATTTCATCTACTACCCTATGTGAAGTATTTCTGAGACAAGCTGCAGAACGCTTCTCCCTCACTTGCATCTGTTTTTTGGTAAGATTACTATACAGACATTATGGTTACATTTCATCCCTTACCTGATGTGAAATATTTCTGTGGGATGCTACAGAAAGCTCCACCTGCACTTGTGTTTGTTTGTTGGTATGGATCCTAGAAGCCCAGAATCATCGCATTTCATCTATTACCCTATGTGATGTATTTCTGAGAGAAGCTGCAGAAAGATCCTCCCTCACTTGCATCTGTTGTTGGTATGATTAGGACACAGACACAATTATTACACTTCATCCATTACCTGATGTAAAGTATTTATGAGACAAGCTACAGAAAGCTCATCCCTCATTTGCGTTTGTTTGCTGGTATGGTTACTTCAAAGCCAGAATAACCGCATTTTATCTACTACTCTACGTGAAGTTTTTGTGAGGGAAGCTGCAGATCGCTTCTCCATCACTTGTATCTGATTGTTGGTAAGATTAGTGCTCACACTCATTCAATACCTTTCATCAATTACCTAATGTGAACTATTTCTGAGGGTAGCTAGAGAAAGCTCCTCCCTCATTTGTGTTTGTTTGTTGGTATGGTTACTACTAACCCAGAATCATCCCATTTCATCTATTACCCTATGTGAAGTATCTCTGATAGAAGCTGCAGAAAGTTCCTCCCTCACTTGCATTTTTTTCGTATGATTAGTACACAAACACAATCATTACATCTCATCCATAACCTGATGTGTAGTATTTCTGAGGGAAGCTACAGCAAACTCATCCCCCATTTGAGTTTGTTTGTTGGTATGGTTACTACAAAGCCAGAATCATCGCATTTCATCTGTTACCTTAAGTGAAGTATTTCTGAGAGAAGTTGTTGGAAGATCCTCCCTAACTTGCATCTCTCTTTTGGTTTGATTGTTACACAGAAAAGATCATTACATTTCATCCATTAACTGATGTGAGGTATTTATTATAGAAGCCACTGAAAGCCTCTCCCTGATTTTAATTAGTTTGTTGGTATGGTTATTACAAAGCCAAAATCATCGGATTTCATTTTTTACCCTATGTGGTGTATTTCAGATAGAAGCTACAGAAAGCTCCTCCCTCACTTCCATCTGTTTGTTGGTATGATTATTAGACGGTGACAATCATTATATTTAATCCATCACCTGATGTGAAGGATTTCTGAGGGAAGCTGCTGAAAGCTGCTCCCTCACTTGCGTCTCTTTGTTGGTATGGTTAGTACAAAGCCAGAATCTTATCATTACATCCATTACCCTATGGATGTGTTTCAGAGAGAAGCTGCAGAAAGCTCCTCCCACACTTGCATCTGTTTGTTGCTATGATTAGTACACAGACACAATCATTTCATTTCATCCATTACTTGATGTGAAGTTTTTATGGGAGAAGCCACAGAAAGCTCCTCCCTCACTTGCGTCTCTTTGTTGGTATGGTTAGTACAAAGCCAGAATAATCGCATTTCTTCTATTACCCTACTTGAAGTATTTCTGAGAGATGTTGCAGAAAGCTCCTCCCTCACTTGTATCTGTTTGTTGGTATGATTAGTACACAGACCCAATCATGACATTTCAGCATTTACCTGATGTGAAGTATTTATGAGAGGAGCCACAGAAGGCTCCTCCCTCATTTGCGTCTAATTGTTGGTATGATTACTACACAGACAGAATCATCACGTTTCATGCATTACCCTATGTGAAATATTTCTGAGAGAAGCTACAGAAAGTTCCTCCCTCCTTTGCATGTCTTTGTTGGTATGGTTACTATGAAGCCAGAAACATCGCACTTCACCCTTTACCCTATATGCAGTATTTCTGAGAGAAGCTGAAGAAAGCTTTTCACTCATTTGCTTCTCTTTGTTGGTATGGTTACTACAAAGCCAGAATCATCGCGTTTCCTCCATTACCCTATGTGAAGTATTTCTGAGAGATGTTGCAGTAAGCTCCTCCCTCATAGTCATATCTTTGTTGGTAAGGTTATTACGAACTCGGAATCATCGCATTTCGTCCATTACACTGTTGTTGTTGTGGTTGTTGTTGTGGTCTTCCGTCCTGAGACTGGTTTGATGCACCTCTCCCTGCTACTCTATCATGTGCAAGCTTCTTCATCTCCCAGTACCTACTGCAACCTAGATCCTTCTGAGTCTGCTTGGTGTATTCATCTCTTGGCCTCCCTCTACGATTCTTACCCTCCACACTGGCCTCCAATACTAAATTGGCGATCTCTTGATGCCTCAGAACATGTCCTACCAACCGATTCCTTCTTCTGGTCAAGTTGTGCCAGTCACCAACTTTCTCTTCCGAATGCGAAAATATTTTGTTGAGCCCAACCTACATAGGTAGGAATGATCATCAAAATAAAATAAGAGAAATCAGAGCTCGAACAGAAAGGTTTAGGTGTTAATTTTTCCCGCTCGCTGTTCGGGAGTGGAATAGTAGAGAGATAGTATGATTGTGGTTCGATGAACCCTCTGCCAAGCACTTAAATGTGAATTGCAGAGTGGTCATGTAGACGTAGATGTAGATGTAGGAGGCATTGATTGTAAATTGCCACTAGCATACTTCATATACGACCAGAATATCTTGGATTTGTTTGCCAGGTTTCGAGACAAAGTTTCGTCGTGGAAACTGTTATAGGCATCTCACATTGAACTCTGGCTATCCTTTAGAGAAGCCCGGAATTTAGCGCAATCTTAGGGATTTTGCGTCTCTTTAAATTTGGCATGTTTGTTTCGTTGTTTCTGCAACAGTGTTCTAACCCGTTTTGTGTACCACGGAGGATCAGCTCCGCCGTTTCTTAGTTTATTTCGTATAAATCTCTCAATTGCTGCCGATACTATTTTTTGAATGCAAACGACTTCTGGTCTACACTTATATTATTAATTTGGAATGAGTCTCTCAGGAAGGCGTCAAGTGAATTTTTATCAGCATTTTTGAATAGGTATACTTTTTGTTTGTTTTTCGAGGATTTCGGGATTACAATATACAGTCTTACTACGACAACCCTGTGTTCACTAATCCCTATAACGGTTTTGATGCTCGTTATTAACTCAGGATTATTTGTCATTTGCACTTTCTTTAGTTTCAGTAAAAACCTAAATTTGGGAAATTTGTGGTAAGTTCCTATGGGACCAAACAGCTGAGACCATCGGTCCCTAACTTAAACTGACTTACATTACGGACAAAACACACACCCGTGGCCCGAGGAAGGACTCGAACCTCCGAGGGGAGCCGTGCGAACCGTGGCAAGGCGCCCAAGACAAATCGGCTACCGCGTGCGGCTCTCTCTACCTGCATTATTCCGTGAAATATTGACTTTTGAAATAATACGGACTTTAGCATATCCCTGCACAATATCAACAGCAAGGCTTCCAAGACACTTCCCTGGGGCACAATCTAAGTTACTTTGATATTTAATGATGACTCTTCATCCAAGATTACAAGCTACATTCTCCTTATCAAATATCCTCAACTGACGCAAATTTTCATTGATACCTCATAGTGCCTTACTTTTGATAATAGTATAGCCGTGGTACTGAATCAAATACTTTTCGAAAATCGAAAAATACTGCATTTATCTGCCTTCGTCCATTACTTTTAGCAGCCATCTGATAAAATAGCGAGTTGGGTTTCACGTGATCATTGTTTTCGGAAATCATACAGGTTGCCATGGGGAGGTCGTTCTGTCAGAGATACCTCGTTATTTTTTAAATTTAGAATATATTCGAAGATTCTATAACAAATCGATATCAAGGATACCGGGTACGATCTGTGATTTCTTCCAACTACTGGGCAGGGCTTTTGTTCGTGCGATGGGCGATGGATTATAGTTAACAGAACTGCTAACGCAGCTGCAAATACAATGCACCGTGTTAAGGGATCGGTCGAGCCATGGAGCTACATTCAATTTGAGAGATTTCAGCTGTTCTCAATGTTCGATGATCTATTGGAATTTGCCGGACGTAATGGCCGAATGGTTCTAGGCGCTTCAGTCCGGGAATGGGCTGCTGCTACGGTCGCAGGTTCGAATCCTGCCTCGGGCATGGATGTGTGTGATGTCCTTAGGTTAGTTAGGCTTAAGTAGTTCCAGGTCTAGGGGACTGATGACTTCAGATGTTAAGTCCTATAGGGCTCAGAGCAATTTGAACCATCTGTTGAAACTGATTAAAGGTAAACACATTATATGAGCAGAAGCGTTCTCTTCAGCAAATGCTTTGCAAAAAACAGATGACAGTCCTTTTTGAACAGCAATCTGTTGTAGACTAATTATTATTGGTTTTCCCATATTAAGGATACTGCAAATAATTAAACAGTATTTTCACCATATTTATAACGCATCTTCCTAGTCATTCTGGGAGTATGGATATACGTTATAACACACATAAAAACTATAGGCCATGAAAGAATAATGCGAATGAGACGAAAATCCGTCGATGTGTAGTACATGTACAGAACAATGTGGATGATTTATCCAACAGAAAGTGCTTCAGAAATCGAGCAAGTAAGTAACGCGTTGATCCACATCTGGTGCTTATTCAGGTATTTATTCGATTCGGCATTATTAAGTACAGTTATTGGATGTTCTCCTGAGGTATATCGTGCCAAAATTCTGTCGAACTGACGCGTTAGATCGGCGAAATCTCGACGAAAGATCCATACCCAAAGACTGGAAAGTTGCACAGGTCACACCAATATTCAAGAAAGGTAGTAGGATAACATTATGAATTACCTCGAAGAAAACGACCTATTGACACACAGTGAACATGGATTTAGTGAAGATCGTTCTTATGTAACATGTGAAGTGTTGACTGCTATTGACAAGTGATTTCAAATCGATTCCGTATTTCTGGATATCCAGAAGGCTTTTGACACTGTACCACATGAGCGGCTTTTAGTGAAATTGCGTGCTTTGGAACATCGTCTCAGTTTTGTGACTGGATTTGTGATTCGCTGTCAGAGAAGTCACAGTTCGTAGCAATCGACGGAAAGCCATTGAGTAAAACAGAAGTGACTTCTGGCGTTCCAAAGGTAGTGTTATAGGCCCTTTTCTGTTCCTTATATTTATAAACGATTTGGAAGACAATCTGAGTAGCTGTCATAGATTGTTTGCAGATGACGCTGTCGTTTATCGACTAGTAAAGTCGTGAGAACAGCAAAACAAATTACAACACGATTTAGAAAATATGTATACTGCGAAAATTGTCAATTGACCCTAAATAACGAAAAGCGTGAGGTCATCCATTTGAGTGCTAAAAGGAATCAGTTAAACTTCGGTTACACGATAAATCAGTCAAATATGAAGACCGTAGATTCAACTAAATGCCTAGGAATTACAATTACGAACAACCAAAAATTGGAAGGAACACAAAGAAAATGTTGTGGGGACGGCTAACCAAAGACTCCGTTTTATTGGTAGGACACATAGAAAATGTAACAGATCTACTAACGATACTGACTACACTACGTTTGTCCGTCCTCTTTTAGAATACTGCTGCGTGGTGTGGGTTCCTTACCAGATACGACTGACTGAGTACATCGAAAAAGTTCAAAGAAGGGCAGCACGTATTGTATTATCGCGAAATATGGGAGAGAGTGCCACAGAAATGATACAGGATTTGGGCTGGACATCATTAAAAGAAAGCCGTTTTTCGTTCCGACGGAATCTTGTCATGAAATTCACCAACCTTCCCCTCCGAATGCGAAAATATATTGTTGACACTGACTACACAGGGAGAAACGATCACCATGATAAGGGAAAGCAGAGCTCGTACGAAAAGATAAGGGTGTTCGTTGTTTCCGCGAGGTTTATGAGTTTCGAATAATAGAGGATTGTGAAGGTGGTTCTATGATCCCTCTGCCAGGCACTTCAATGTAATTTGCAGAGTATCCATGCAGATGAGGTGCTGCCCATAATGCTCCGAACGTTCTCAGTTGGAGAGAGACCAGGCGATCTTGCCGGCCGAGGTATGGTTTGGCAAGGACGAAGACAAGCAGTAGAAACTCTCGCCGTCTGCTGACAGGCATTGTCTTTCTGAAGTGTCAGACCAGAATGGCTTCTCATGAAGAACAAAAAAAAAAAAAAAAAAAAAAAAAAAAAAAAAAAAAAAAAAAACCAGCACGTGCAATGTCTTGGACTGCTGTGCTGTAAGGGTGTCGCGGCTGACAACCAAAGAGGCCTTACTGTGAAAAGTAATGGCACCCCGGAGCATGACTCCTATTTGTCGGGTCGTATGGTGGTATACCACCACTGTCCATGAGATTTCCACAAACGCTTTCGGCCTGGAATCTCATTGGCTGGGGTAGAGCTGTCTTCATTCTTGAGTCCCACTTCGAACTGAGCGAAAGTGTGTCTGGAGGCGCCCTGGACAGCAGTGGGATACCTACTTGACTCTTCCAAATTGGCCTGTAGAGTGTAACGTGGTTACCGGTTCCAGTGTCTGCTTAGAATCGACGTTTAACGTGATCCGGTAACAAGATTTTGAGGTAATACTATTTTGTTCCCATCGGGATGCTTACTATCGCTGAGCACCCATGCCGCTCACCATTGGAATGCTTGATTTCGTTGAGTATCCATGGCAGGTGAGCCTGTCATTATCACCTTGTGGGCATTTTAACTTATTAGAGTGGTTGTGGCTTGTGTTCCGCGTAGCGGCCAGCGGGAGATTTACAGCGGTTGGGCGGAAACGCACATCTAAATCAGTCACCCTGTTGGAGGAGTTCGAGGGAGGCGACCGAAGTGAAGCATTCAGCTTCAAATGGTTCAAATGGCTCTGAGCACTATGGGACTTAACATCTGAGGTCATCAGTGCCCAACAACTCAGAACTCAGGATTGGAACCTGCGACAGTAGCGATCGCGCGGTTCCAGATTGAAGCGCCTAGAACCGCTCGGCCACAACGCCCGGCGATGCATTCACGTGGTTTCTGAGAGAACTAAGTGTTCTACATCCCACAGTACACTGAGGTATCTGCCAACCACAATCACTCACCTCGGGCCACCACAGTACTGATGAAACACGTTGAAGACTCTATCACCACTAAATTGCATCATAAGTGATACAATCACAGCCACCCCGTAGGAAACAGAAAACTACGTTACCATACAAGTAGCTTATTTGCTAGAAATGTCTTTTATTTGCCCCGTACACATTTACAACACACTCAGGCAATGTCTGAGGATCAGTATGTACCTTTTGAACAGGAAGGTTTTCATTTACATCGTAAATACTTTGTGTCTTAAATGCAAAAACAGGCACAGTGGATATTCGTCGATTACAGCGCCATCTACCGCGATTGGGAAACAAGAAACAATGGTTTGGGTAGGCCGTAGGAATGTTTCTTTTTTCTTTTCTTTTCTTTTCTTTCTTTTACTTACACACTTTCCTGCATGACGGACTGCCACCGACTCCTTGTTATGTTCGTAGCTATCGCTTGGTCTCACGCTGTTAGTAAGATAGTAAGGGACTTCTGTCTTGGTGCGTGACAGTGGATAAGTGTGGCGAACATAAATTCGCGAAATACTGAGCAACAAATACTCTTAGGAAGAGCTACATACTCTGTGATTTACGAACTTTACCGTACATATGAAAATGCGTTTATTGTTTCATTTGACAGACGCCATACGATGCTTGCCCAGTTTCATTATTCAAACTTTAATAAATATATCAGTTTTTAATGTTCCAGTGCGTTTTCGTTAATTGCAGTTTGCCGACAATCAACAGAGTCACAAAGAAAAAAAAATCCAGATATACTACGAGGTAAAACCACTCGCAACAAACAAATGAGTAACCGAACGATTCTCTACAGTGATCTCGCATAAGCATTTCGCTTTTTCTTCATATGTATAATGCTTTTCACGATTTTGCGCGTTTCCGTCAGTAACTGCAAATATAGTCTGTAAGAAAATATTATGAAAACAATATATTACATATATGCAATGAAAAGTACATGCCTAATGACATAAGGCAGCTTCCTCGCATTTCGAGCTTGATTTAAATAGCATTATTTTAAGAGAGTATTACTGCTGTTAAATATGTCGCGTAACGCAACGTTAATGCCAGTATGGATGCAACAGGGAGAGGATTGTATAAGCGAGTATATTAAGTAATGCGGTAAAGTTCAAAGGTAATAGAGAATATAGCCTTTTCTGAGAGAACTAAGTGTTCTACATCCCACAGTACACTGAGGTATCTGCCAACCACAATCACTCACCTCAGGCCACCACAGTACTGATGAAACACGTTGAAGACTCTATCACCACTAAATTGCATCATAAGTGATACAATCAAAACACTTTTACATATATGGCAATGCTCCTAAGTCATATACACTGAAGAGCCAAAGAAACTGGGACACCTCCCTAACATCATGTAAAGCCCCCGTGAGTACACGGAAGTACCGCAACTCGACGTGGCATGGCTCGACTAATGTCTGAGGTTAGAATTACATTAACACCTTCAGCTGCTGATGGGCTTTGATATATATAAACGAGCACAGGTCAAAATGTGTGCCCCGACCGGGACTCGAACCCGGGATCTCCTGCTTACATGAAGGACGCTCTATCCCGGTCGGGCACACATTTTCACCAGTCCCCGTTGCTATACGTCAACGCCCGTCCGCAGCTCAAGGTATTAATACAATCGTAATTTCGTTCTAGACGGCCTCAGGTCAGCAATTGTGTCCGTTCTTTTGGACGAGAGTCGTCCGACCATGCAACATATTTCCAGTCACCAATAGTCCAATATCGGTGTTGAAGGGCCTAGTGCAGGCGTAAAGCTTTGTGTCGTGCAGTTATCAAGGATACACGAGTGGGCTTTCAGCTCCGAAAGCCCATATCGATGATGTTTCGTTAAATGATTCGGACGCAGCGATGTGGGAGACTTGATATTTTACCGGATTCCTGATATTCACGGTTCACTACACATACATCCTCACTTCGTCGCTACTTTGGAGATGCTGTGTCCCATAGCTCGTGCGCCTACTATAACATCACGTTCAAACTCACTTAAACCTTGATAACCTGTCATTGTAGCAGTAGTAATGGATCTAACAACTGAGCGTGTCACCTGTTCTCTTATATTACCGTTGCCGACCGCAGCGCCGTATTCAGCCTGTATTTGAATACGCATGCCTATACCAGTCTGTTTGGCGCTTCAGTGCATATTATTTAGTATTACCGAAGAGTATTTATTGCTCCATATTTCGCGGATTTTGCCTACTTCACTCAGCCACTACCACGTACCGCGACCAAACTAACATGGTAACTGCATTCATAATATCCTTAATGAGATATACGCCTGTGTGCATCTCATATCTAGACCGCTACGCATGGGTGTTCTCATGCCACACATTCTGACTCGGGCAACGATCTGGATGAGAAAAACTGGCGATACCTGCAAGAAAATGACCCAGGTTCCGAGCCAGAACCACAATTCCACAACGAGGCAGCTTTCATCGCATAACCTGGTGGCTGGGATTTGTTGCAGCTGCGGTGTTCATTCCTTCGTATGGGCCATTACTGTGGAGTAACACTTGTAAGCAGCAACAATCTGATGTAATGAAAGTTTACTTTATTACTGGCGCTTCCTGGCAGATTAAAACTGTGTGCCGGACCGAGACTCGAACTCGGGATATTTGCCTCACGGCGTTCTCTGCCGTCTGAGCTACCCAAGCACGACTCACGACCCGTCCTCGCAGCTTCAATTGTACCTTCCTAAATTCACCGAAGCTCTTCTGCGAGCGTTGCAGAACTGGCTCTCCTGGAAGAAAGGATTTTGTAGAGACATGGCTTAGCCACAGCCTGGTGGATATTTCCAGATTGATATTGGGTACTTTATTACTGTTTAATTAAACAGCTTCATTAAACAACGAAAAAGTAACTCACATTATACACTCCTGGAAATGGAAAAAAGAACACATTGACACCGGTGTGTCAGACCCACCATACTTGCTCCGGACACTGCGAGAGGGCTGTACAAGCAATGATCACACGCACGGCACAGCGGACACACCAGGAACCGCGGTGTTGGCCGTCGAATGGCGCTAGCTGCGCAGCATTTGTGCACCGCCGCCGTCAGTGTCAGCCAGTTTGCCGTGGCATACGGAGCTCCATCGCAGTCTTTAACACTGGTAGCATGCCGCGACAGCGTGGACGTGAACCGTATGTGCAGTTGACGGACTTTGAGCGAGGGCGTATAGTGGGCATGCGGGAGGCCGGGTGGACGTACCGCCGAATTGCTCAACACGTGGGGCGTGAGGTCTCCACAGTACATCGATGTTGTCGCCAGTGGTCGGCGGAAGGGGCACGTGCCCGTCGACCTGGGACCGGACCGCAGCGACGCACAGATGCACGCCAAGACCGTAGGATCCTACGCAGTGCCGTAGGGGACCGCACCGCCACTTCCCAGCAAATTAGGGACACTGTTGCTCCTGGGGTATCGGCGAGGACCATTCGCAACCGTCTCCATGAAGCTGGGCTACGGTCCCGCACACCGTTAGGCCGTCTTCCGCTCACGCCCCAACATCGTGTAGCCCGCCTCCAGTGGTGTCGCGACAGGCGTGAATGGAGGGACGAATGGAGACGTGTCGTCTTCAGCGATGAGAGTCGCTTCTGCCTTGGTGCCAATGATGGTCGTATACGTGTTTGGCGCCGTGCAGGTGAGCGCCACAATCAGTACTGCATACGACCCAGGCACACAGGGCCAACACCCGGCATCATGGTGTGGGGAGCGATCTCCGACACTGGCCGTACATCTCTGGTGATCGTCGAGGGGACACTGAATAGTGCACGGTACATCCAAACCGTCATCGAACCCATCGTTCTACCATTACTAGACCGGCAAGGGAACTTGCTGTTCCAACAGGACAATGCACGTCCGCATGCATCCCGTGCCACCCAACGTGCTCTAGAAGGTGTAAGTCAACTACCCTGGCCAGCAAGATCTCCGGATCTGTCCCCCATTGAGCATGTTTGGGACTGGATGAAGCGTCGTCTCACGCGGTCTGCACGTCCAGCACGAACGATGGTCCAACTGAGGTGCCAGGTGGAAATGGCATGGCAAGCCGTTCCACAGGACAACATCCAGCATCTCTACGATCGTCTCCATGGGAGAATAGCAGCCTGCATTGCTGCGAAAGGTGGATATACACTGTACTAGTGCCGACATTGTGCATGCTCTGTTGCCTGTGTCTATGTGCCTGTGGTTCTGTCAGTGTGATCATGTGATGTATCTGACCCCAGGAATGTGTCAATAAAGTTTCCCCTTCCTGGGACAATGAATTCACGGTGTTCTTATTTCAATCTCCAGGAGTGTATGAGCTGAATCACTAAGATTAAACTGCGTAATAACAGCAGCGCCGTCATTCACTAATGAACATGAAAAATATCAGTTCTGCAGAAGTATGTAAAGATTCTTACGAAAATTCCAATAGAGTTGCAGATTCTCAAGATAAGAAGGCTACACACAGCCCGCTACACTGGCCATACTAATGTAAAAGTTGATTCCTTATTTCCCTCGCAAAGTCCAAAACATCCCCACCACGCCTGAGGTTTTGCGGACCTCCTACCACGCCGTGCGTCAGCGCCGGCACGGAGACCTGTCTCTGAACTAACAGAGCGCTCCATTAATTCGGGCTGAAACACGCCACCACTCTCCAGGACAGGTGCAAGACCCACCCGTGGCTGGCGATAAGTCGCACGGAGACGTGGTGTGGATGTTTTACCAAATAGGCGCGCCTCCACTGACGGAACAGTTTCTGTCAACCTGCAGACTACAGGGCCCCTCATCATACAAGATACTTCCAGTCAGCGTTTGGTGTTAGGAAGCCTTCCAAATTTCGTATATACTCTACACTCGACACTCAAAATTATGTTTGAGAACATTTTTCATATTATCCCCACTATTTGTAGTTAAAGAAAGAAAATGATTACAGTGCTTCAAAAAGTAATATTTGCAGTAAACTGAAAAACGTATTGATTTAATTTTACATATTTTAAAAGAAGAAATGTTGAATTTTCTCGCGCAGAGTACAAGAGACTGGCGCGGCTATATGCGCACTGTTTTGACAGACAGGTGGAGCTGAGCTAGATAGGAGCTGGCGTGTATAGCTGGCTGTCTAACGAGCAGGCGATAACCGTGATACTGGCGGAATGTGTGCGCCACTTAGAAAGCGAGTGTCGTAATGACTGCAAGTCTAGTATACAGGCACGTTAATGCAAGTGCTTTTTCCAAGGGAGGGTGGTCTTCCCTGGCCCTCGCGACGTGTGACGGTGCCTCACGCCGCAAATTCTGAGATCGCAAGCTATTAGGATGGTGCATAAGATCGCAGCGTTTTCTTCTGTATATTAATATTGTTATAGGTTTTGGATTTTACAAGGAGTGTTATACGTCATTGGTCCCTTACCTGCATTTGTCGTAGATCCCTCGCCCAGCGCGAAGTTCCAAGCGACTGGAAAAAAAGCGCAGATGACTCCAGTATATAGAGAGGTAAAGAAACGGACCCGTAAAATTAGAGACCAATATCGCAAACTTCTGATTGCTGCAGACTCCCTGTACACATTCTCAGTTCGATTATAATAGACTTATGTGAGGCTAAGCAACATACGTCGACGAATCAACATGGCTTTAGGAAGCATCGTAAGTGCGAAACTCAGCTTGCCCTTTCCTCACGTGACATACTGAGAACTATGTATGAAGGGCAACAGGCAGATTCCATATTTCTAGATTTCCGGAAAGAATTTGACATCGTGCCCCATTGCAGATTGTTAAAGAAACTACGAGCATATCGAATAAGTTCACAGATATGTGAATGGCTCGAAAACTTCTTGAAAAATAGTACGCTGTATGTTGTCCTCGATGGTGAGGGTTCATCAGAGACAACGAAATGTGATAGAACGGCTGTTGTTCTTTATACAGGGCGAGGCCATCTAAATGTTCAATACATTAGCTCCGAGGAACAAATGGCAGTTTACTGAAATGTCCAGTCCTAGTTGCTTTTGGTAAAATATGTCAAAAGCTGGGGATAGTGAATTTTACGGGTAATTAAGGAAAGTATTAAATTGATGGGGGTGTTGAAGTAATGACAATTTAATAATTATACTTTGCTAACTTCCAGCATTCTGGAAGGCATTGTAGTGTCTCGAGAATTTCGGGGTAAATTCTAGAGACCCTCGTATTTCCACCGTCTTGAACACGGGTTATTTTAGAGACGAGTGTGGTAAAGTAGAATGTATCTACTGCACCACAATTATGTGTGTGCAGGACTGACATGTATAGGACGGATGATAGGCGCGGGCAGGTAGTCGCCGATCCTGGCTAACAAGGGGAAGGCCTCAGACACGGCCAACCGATTCGGCTCAAATTTGGCAGGTTGCTTGTGTAGAACCTAAAATGAAATACTCCAAGATCTTTTGGGTCAACACCCCCGCAATTTTGAGAAAATCAACCCTAAAGGTTTTGACGAGCAACGGACTCAGAATTAGAGCGATCGATAGATAATTGTAAATAGAGCATTTTTCATCATCAGGTATGGGGTCCGCAAACGCAAACTTTTCCAAAAATTGAGGAAAGAAACTTTTACAATTGTCGCTCCTGTACCCACATGGTAAACGCTTTTCGCCGACAGCGGCGATAGCGGAACAGCTAAGGTAACTAACTGGCTGGGAATCGGAGAACCCTAGCGGATGTTATTATTTTCGTTTGTATTTTTCCATATCTCAATTGATAGGGATAGGATGGTTAATAAGGTAAGTAAATTAATAAAGAATGATAATAATAAAGTAGGCAAACTAATGACCCCAACGCCGTTGGTTAGTAAAGTATTAAACTTTTAAGGCTTGTCACATGACCACAACTACGACTAACAAGGGGAGGCCACCAATTGTGAAATTCAGATTCGATCCCTACTGCGCATAATAAAAGCTCATGGCCAGAGGTGTAATGTGGCAAAGCACCAAGATGCACTTCTCAGCCGTTGTCGAGAAAATCGACAGTTAAAAGAAACCGTTGCGGTGAAATACTCTCTACGATTGATAGTTTTCTACAGCGTCGTGGATCAGCGGTAAACGCTCGGGTTCGTAATCCGAAGGTGGCCGGATCGAACAGCCGGCACGGTAGCTTAGCGCGTTCGGTCAGTGTGTTAGCTGCCGTCTGTAATAAAAAAACTGAGTTAATGGATCAACGACTAACTGAAACGGGTGTCTTGCCATGTCCGCCCCGAGCAGATACAATGAACAAAAATGAAATAAAAAAAATAAACAAAATAAAAAAATCAATGGAACGCCTAACCAACTAATTAGCAGCATAAGCAGTGCAGGGTATATGAAGCGTGTCGGGAGAGGCGGAAAAATAAAAAAAAAGAATCTCGCGCCATGCAACATTTTTTATTATTAGTGTTTTGTAATTCATATATGAATTGCTTACACATGTTGGTGAAGGCGGATCGCTGTCCAATTGTACCGCCTCAATTTTTCCGTTTGTTTAACAGGGTGTACCAAAGCTCTCACGTCCGCACTGATTTTCCACGATGTTATAAGTTGCGCTAGGGACCGCACCTACCTTCTTTCGAAGTTGGCAGGCAACTACGCTGTTATGCGGCGGCTCGTTTCGGCCCATTCAACATCTGTCCTTCGAGTGTAACGAGCGAGTAACGGAGTCTATATTTCATACCTGCCACAGCAAATTTGTGTACGTGGGGTTTGTATTCTAATTCGAACGTTTGATTTACGCTATACGTATTCGTTTCGGAATATCGTTTCTACGTCTTCCGTTAACTATACTTGGTTAACATTATGAAGACAATTAATAACATTAATGAAATACAACTTTGTTTGCGGAAAACATAATGATGTTCGAAGTTGCCAGTTTTTCCACGACAAACGACTTTCAACAACTTATTATATGCATAATTGTTGCAACTGATTGCTGGGAATTATATATATATTGTGTGTATGTACAAACATTTGAATTACAAAAAACAAATACTAAAAAAAAATGGTTGCATGGCGCGAGATTCGAACCGGCGAACTTCGGAATTACGAACCCGAACCCGAGAGCTTACCGCTGCGCCACAACGCTGTAGAAAACTATCAATCGTAGTGAGTATTTCACGCCGGTTTCTTTTAACTGTCGATTTTCTCGACAGCGGCTGAGAAGTACATCTTGGTGCTTTCCCACATAGCACCTCTGGCTATGAGCTTTTATTATGCGCAGTATGAATTGAATCTGAATTTCACAATTGGCGGCCTCCCCTTGTAAGAGTGCTTCGAATTCCTCACGAGGGATCACAGACAGTCAACCGCGCGACGCTTGTTTACAGCGAGGCACGGGACAGAATGCACGCGGGGAGAGTTATGTTGTCCCGGTTGCCTCTTCGTCATATCATAGTTGTGAATCTGGAAGAGAGAAGGTGTCCAGCACGAGCCTTATAGACGTAAATCGGAAAGAGTTGTTTTCCGTCATTAGGCTGCCGCGATCTTGGCGGATACAGTAGTGATTTTTCCATCATTTATGTGCCGAATGAAATAAGTTTCGTGAATGAATACAGTGTTATTCTGTAAGTAACATATGACGAGTGTTGTATGTAGTTTGTAGAAATTAGCTCGTCTGTTTATGCCGTAGTAACTAGTTATTATTTGTTGTCATATCTTTCAGGTGCATAATCTGAGTAACGGAGGATGTACACCCTTCGATTAGCGTTGTAATATATAGTTGGGAGCCTGTCACAGACGATGGCAAGCGGGAAGTTACCGTCACTGTGTTTTGGTTTGCAAAATACAGATGCATTATCAACGCACTACCGGAAGCAGCCAGGTCTGTTTCTCGGCGTTCCAGTTTGATAAGAACGGCTATGGTCGAGAGATTTTTGGTGGTGACGAACGAAATGACTTTTCTTGATACTGAGGTAGTATACCATGAAGACGAAGCAGAAGGTGATTCAGTGGAAGATATCCCGACTGGTGAATCGCTAAATTGTCATAACACTTCAGAAATCTCCACTTCTCTGGGAATATGTGCTTCATCCGTTCCCGATGAGTATCACGAACCGGTTACTAAACGACTTAACTACAGCTCTATACCCCTTGAGGTAAAAGTTAAGGCGGTAGCGCTAGCCAGGAATCATCCAAATTTGAACTTACAAACACTGCAAAAGAATGGAGCAACAACAGCCCTGGAACGGAAGAAGGACTTGAAATTGTGGGAAAGTGATATCGTTAAAGGAGGGACAAGATACGACAAATACCAGGCGATAAATATGTGGACTTACGACCGATTTGTCGAATCTTGTTGACGTAACGAGAATGTAACAGCGAGAATACTTCAGGAGTGGGCTGCAGGTGCAGCGCTTCAATATACGGCCAACAAGGATTCTACGTCTGCTGCATCATTATCTTGGGCAAAAAATTTCAGATCGGGGTATAAAATTCGTCAACGGCGTGTCACTAAATACGTCTCTCTTAAGGAGGTACAAAATATAGAAGATATACAGAAAGTGGGAGCTCTTTTCAACAGGCAAACGGCGTCACTTATGACCGGTTTTAATAGTGATTACGTGATCAACACCGGTCATACAGGATGCGAGTATTGGGTGAACATTCGACGCACGTTATCGCATAAGGGAGAAAAACTAATCCTTGTCGCAGTTGGTAGTAAAAACCTAGTAACACATTCGTACACGGCGCAACATGCCACTACAGCCTCTGGAAAACTGTTACGTAAGGTTTTCCTGTGTTTACAAGAAACGAATGTTACATTTGGTCCTCAGGTTATAGAAGAGGTCAACCGTTTAACCGACTCGTTGAAAAATTTTTACATTACCTTCTTCAAACTGACGAATGCGATTTACAGAACATTTCTTGAGAATGTTTTAAAACCATACGTTTCCGATAGCAAGTTTTTTCTAGTAGTGGATTCCTGGAGTGGACAAAGTAATGCTATATTATATGACACAATGATTATAGTTGGCGAGGGTCAGCCAACGTGCACGGTAAAAGTAATACCGCCCAACTGTACACCTGTGTACCAGCTGTGTAATGTTGATTTCGATCGCCAGGTTAAAAACCTTATTTCCAGGCTTCAGGATTGCAGTGTGCTTCTGGAAACCCAGCGGGAATGGACAACCGCACGGATACAATAACTATTTACAACATAATTCATAACCAACTTTCAGCACCGATTTTTCACGCAATCATATCGTATGCGTGGTACGCATCAAAATTAATTCCCGAAAAAGTCATTTTTAAATGTAAACCAAGTTTGTTTTCCGCCTACTCTTGGGAAGGAACAGTGTAGCTTTCGAAAGATTGCATTCATTAGATGTTCTTGGTACCGTGAGTATATTTGTTTCAAATTTTTATGTGACAAGTACCACCCATCTCGTTGTTCGACGAAAAATGAGGACACGTAACAGTGACTGGAAGAGCCATTCTAAAGTGACCTGGAGTAACATTTTAGATGTTTACTACCCCAAGAAGTTTCAGAAATTTATTTACCTACCTTATTTTTATCGTTCCTTATAGATTTACTTACCTTATTAACCCTCCTATTCCTATCAATTGAGATATGGAAAAGTACAAACGAAAATAATAACATCCACTGGGTTTCCTCGCGATTCGAACCCGGGTTCTCAGATTCCCAGCCAATTACCTTGGCTGTTGCGCTTTCAGTGCTGTCGGCAAAAACCGTTTAAAAAGTTGGAACAGAAGCGACAGTTGTAAAACTTTCTTTCCTCGATTTCTGGAATAGTATGCGTTTTCGGATACCATAGCTGATGATGAAAAATGCTCTGTTTACAATTATCTATCGATCCCGCCAATTTTGAGTCGATTGCTCTTCATAACTTTTAGGGGTGATTTTTTCAATAACGCGGCGGTGTTGACCTAAAATATCTTAGATTCCTCCGTTTTAAGTTGTACACAAGCGACCTGCCAAATTTTAGCCGAATCGGTTGGCCATGTCTGAGGCCTTCCATTTGTAAGGAGCTACACGTCCAGCTCAAGGAACAAACGCGCCGTCTCAGTGCGATGTCAAACATTATTTGTGAATATTTGAATGTTGTTGAAAGAGAAGAAGGAACAATTACTTATTCACTCTTTCTCTTACTTTTGTAAGGTCCAGACGGTTGTCTTGTTAAATTTTGTTAGATTTGTTGACTGTATTTATGGAAAAATGAATGTGATAGTTTCTGACGGACCAGAAGGTTCCGAGCTTGCGAAAAATGTTTTGTTGTTGTTGTTGTTGTGGTCTTCAGTCCTGAGATTGGTTTGCTGCAGCTCTCCATGCTACTCTGTCCTGTGCAAGCTTCTTCATCTCCCAGATCCTACTGAAACCTACATCCTTCTGAATCTGCTTAGTGTATTCACCTCTTGGTCTCCCTCTACGATTTTTACCATCCACGCTGCCCTCCAATGCTAAATTTGTGATCCGTTGATGCCTCAAAACATGTCCTACCAACGGATCCCTTCTTCTAGTCAAGTTGTGCTACAAATTGCTCTTTTCCCCAATTCTATTCAATACCTCCTCATTAGGTACATAATCTATCCACCTTATTTTTAGCATTCTTCTGTAGCACCACATTTCGAAAGATTCTATTCTATTCTTGTCCAAACTATTTATCGTACATGTTTCACTTCCATACATGACTACACTCCATACTTTCAGAAACGATTTCCTGATACATAAATCTATACTCAATGTTAACAAATTTCTCTTCCTCAGAAATGGTTACCTTGCCATTGCCAGTCTACATTTTATATCCGCTCTACTTCGAACATCATCTGTTATTTTACTTCCTAAATAGCAAAACTCCTTTACTGCTTTAAGCGTCTCATTTCCTAATCTAATTCCCTCAGCATCACCCGATTTAATTTGACTACATTCCATTATCCTCGTTTTGCTTTTGTTGATGTTCATCTTATATCCTCCTTTCAAGACACTGTCCATTCCGTTCAACTGCTCTTCCAGGTCCTTTGCTGTCTCTGACAGAATTACAATGTCATCGGCGAACCACAAAGTTTTTACTTCTTCTCCATGAATTTTAATACCTACTCCGAATTTTTCTTTTGTTTCCTTTACTGCTTGCTCAATATACAGATTAAATAACATCGGGGAGAGGCTACAGCCCTGTCTCACTCCTTTCCCAACCACTGCTTCCCTTTCATGCCCCTCGACTCTTATGACTGCCATCTAGTTTCTGTACAAATTGTAAATAGCCTCTCGCTCCCTGTATTTTATCCCTGCCACCTTCAGAATTTGAAAGAGAGTATTCCAGTCAACATTGTCAAAAGCTTTCTCCAAGTCTACAAATGCTAGAAACCTAGGTTTGCCTTTTCTTAATCTTTCTTCTAAGATAAGTCATAAGGTCAGGACTGCCTCACGTGTTCCAACATTTCTACGGAATCCAAACTGATCCTCCCTGAAGTCCGCATCTACCAGTTTTTCCATTCGTCTGTAAAGAATGCGCGTTAGTATTTTGCAGCTGTGACTTATTAAACTGATAGTTAGGTAATTTTCACATCTGTCAGCACCTGCTTTCTTTGGGATTGGAATTATTGTATTCTTTTTTTAGTCTGAGGGTATTACGCCTGTCTCATATATCTTGCTCACCAGCTGGTAGAGTTTTGTCATGACTGGCTCTACCAAGGCTGTCAGTAGTTCTAATGGAATGTTGTCTACTCCTGGGGCCTTGTTTCGACTCAGGTCTTTCAGTGCTCTGTCAAATTCTTCAAGCAGTATCTTATCTCCCATTTCATCTTCATCTACATCCTCTTCCATTTCCATAATATTGTCCTCAAGTACATCACCGTTGTATAGACCCTCTATATACTCCTTCCATCTTTCTGCCTTTCCTTCTTTGCTTAAAACTGGGTTTCCATCTGAGCTCTTGATCTTCATACAAGTGGTTCTCTTTTCTCCAAAGGTCTCTTTAATTTTCCTGTAGGCAGTATCTATCTTACCCCTAGTGAGACAAGCCTCTACATCCTTACATTTGCCCTCTAGCCATCCCTGCTTAGCCATTTTCACTTCCTGTCAATGTCATTTTTGAGACCTTTTGTATTCCTTTTTGCCTCCGTCATTTACTGCATTTTTATCAATTAAATTCAATATTTCTTCTGTTACCCAAGGATTTCTAGCAGCTCTCGTCATTTTACTTACTTTATCCTCTGCTGCCTTCAATACTACATCCCTCAGAGCTACCCATTCTTCTTTTGCTGTGTTTCTTTCCCCCATTCCTGCCAATTGTTTTCTTATGCTCTCCTTCAAACTCGGTACAACCTATGGTTCTTTCAGCTTATCCAGATCCCATGTCCTTAAATTCCCACCTTTTTGCAGTTTCTTCAGTTTTAATCTACAGGTCATAACCAATAGATTATGGCCAGTGTCCACATCTGCCCCTGGAAATCTACTACAATTAAAAACTTGATTCCTTAATCTCTGTCTTACCATCAAATAATCTATCTGATACCTTTTAGTATCTCCAGGATTCTTCCATGTATACAACCTTCTTTTATGATTCTTCAACCAAGTGTTAGCTATGATTAAGTTATGCTCTGTGCAAAATTCTACCAGACCGCTTCCTCTTTCATTTCTTAGCCCCAATCCATATTCACCCACTATGTTTCCTTCTCTCCCTTTTCCTACTGACGAATTCCAGTCACCAATGACTATTACATTTTCGTCTCCCTTCACTACCTGAATAATTTCTTTTATCTCATCATACATTTCATCAATTTCTTCATCATCTGCAAAGCTAGTTGGCATATAAATTATACTACTCTAGTAGGCATGGGCTTTCTGTCTATCTTGGCCACAATAATGCGTTCACTATGCTGGTTGTAGTAGCTTACCCGCACTCCTATTTCTTTATTCATTATTAAACCTACTCCTGCATTACCGCTATTTGATTTTGTATTTATAGCCCTATATTCACCTGACCAAAAATCTTGTTCCTCCTGCACAGAACTTCACTAATTCCCACTATATCTAACTTTAACCTATCCATTTCCCTTTTTAAATTTTCTAACCTACCTGCCCGATTGAGGGATCTAACATTCCATGCTCCGATCCGTAGAACGCCAGTTTTCTGTCTCCTAATAATGACGTCCTCCTGAGTAGTCCCCGCCTGGAGATACAAATGGCGGACTATTTTACCTCCAGAATATTTTACCCAAGAGGACGCCATTATCATTTAATCATGCAGTAAAGCTGCATGTCCTCAGGAGAAATTACGGCTGTAGTTTCCCCTTGCTTTCAGCCTTTCCCAGTACCAGCACAACAAGGCCGTTTTGGTTAATGTTGCAAGGCCAGATCAGTCAATCATCCAGACTGTTGCCCCTGCAACTACTGAAAAAGCTGCTGCCCCTCTTCAGGAACCACATGTTTGTCTGGCCTCTCAACAGATACCCCTCGTTGTGGTTGCACCTACGGTACGGCCATCTGTATCGCTGAGGCACGCAAGCCTCCCCATCAACGGCAAGGTCCATGGTTCATGAGGGGAAAAAATGTTTTAGTTGTATGAAAAGTGTTATGTGTGATAAAAATACAGTGAGATTGAGTTCAAAATATTCTCGAGTGTACGGAGTTATTTTAAAAGTATAAAACGTTTCCTCCAAAGTAGCATCTTATCTTGGGAGAAGAAGTTGTGCAGGACATCACAGCTGGCTATCCTGAAAAGAAGATCGGAGAAGCAACTCCAAGTAAGTTCGATAGCCAAGAGGGAGTGTGAGTCTTGCACACCAGTACCACACTGACACCCTTAATCACCGGAAACTGCCAGAGCATGGCATAAACAGTTGCCTCACTATCTTTCCCCAAATCCCTCAACATGCATTCTAACCTTACATCTGCAGAAATAGCTGCAGTCCACCACATAAGAACTGATCCTGACCTTCTAATCCTACCTGTGGACAAAGGCTCCACCACTGTTGTTTTTAACTGCAAGGATTACCTGGCAGTACGACTCTTCTGGCTGTCAGATACTTCTATCTACAAACCTTGCCACAGCGACCTCATTCCAGTAATCCAGCAAGATCTCCAATCACTACTCAAATCCTTATGCCCACCTCAGACCCTCTCCCTGGAGTCCATGCCTCGGCTCACCTCTCTCACTCCACTAATAAATCCTACCTTCTACATGATTCCTAAAGTCCATAAACCTAATCACCCAAGACGCCCCATTGTGGCCGGTTACTGAGAGAATTGCTGCTCTCATAGACCAACCCCTACAATCTATTACCCCTAACATACCTTCCTATTTAAAAGATACCAACCATTTCCTCCAGCCAGCCAGAGTGGCCGAGTGGTTCTAAGCACTACAGTCTGAAACCGCGCGACCGCTATAGTTGAAGGTCCGAATCTTGCCTCGGGCATGGATATGTGTGATGTCCTTAGGTTAGTTAGGTTTAAGTAGTTCTAAATTCTGGGGGACTTATGACCTCAGAAGTTAAGTCCCGTAGTGCTCAGAGGCATTTGAACAATTTCCTTCACTGACTCTCCACAGTTCCTGACTCTTTACCACAAAGTGCCATGCTTGTCACTATTGGTGCCACCTCCCTGTACACTAATGTTCGTAATGCCCATAGCCTTCCTGCTATTGAACACTCCCTTTCCCAAAGATTGACAGATTCAAAACCAACATTCTAGTCACCATGACAAGTTTATCCTCACACACAATTTCTTCTGCTTTGGAGGCATTACCCACAAACAAATTCAGGGTATGGCTATGGGCACCCTCATAGCACCATCTAATGCCAACCTATTCATGGGCCATATAAACGAACCCTTCCTAAAAACAGAGAATCCTAAACCCCACTCCTGGTTCAGATTTAATGATTACATTTTTGCTATCTGGAGTGAGGATAAGGATACCCAATCCACATTCCTCCAGAACTTCAACTACTTCTCCCCCATTTGCTTCACAAGGTCCTACTCAACCCAACAATCTACCTTCCTAGATGTTGACCTCCACCTCAAATGTGGTTACATCAGTACCTCTGTCCATATCAAACCTACTAACCACCAGCAATACCTTCACTTCAACAATTGCCATCCATTCCATACCAAGAAGTCCCTTCCGTATAGCCTATCCCCACTTGGTCACTGCATCTGCAGTGATGAGCAGTCCCAATCTAAATATCTCACTAAAGCCTTCACTGACCATAATTATCCTCCAAACCTTGTATAATAACAAATCTTGCGTGCTGTATCTATTCAGTCTGTCACCACCTCCCAAAATCCCACTGTCTGACCACAGACGACCATGCCCCTCATAACTCAGCATCATCCAGGACTGGAGAAACTGAATTACACTCTATGCCAGGGTTTCAATTAGCTCTTGTCGTGGCCTGAAATGAGAAGTATCCAGACCACTATCCTTCCCATGCCTCACATGGTATTCTGTCATCCACCGAACCTACATATGTACCCATCCTTACACAACCAATGCTCCCAATCCCTTACCTCATGGCTCATACCTCTGTAACACACCTACATCCATACATTCTCCTGAAACCACCTACTCCAGGTCAGGCACCATCACCACTAATCCCATAAAAGGCAGGCCTACCTGTGAAACTAGTCATGTGATTTACAAGCTAAGTTGCTACCACTGTGCTGCATTCTATGTAGGAATGAGAATCAACAAGCTGTCTGTCCACACAAATGGTCACCAACAAACTGCAACCAAGAAACAAGTGGACCACCCTGTTGCTGAACATGCTGCAAAACATGATATTTCAATGACTGCTTCACAGTGTGTGCTATATAGATCCTTCCCACCAACACCAGCTTTTCTGAATTGTGCAGGTGAGAACTTTCCCTGCAATACATCCGATATTTCTATAACTCTCCTGGTCTCAACCTTCATTAGTCACTGTTCTCATCCATCCCACACCTTCCCTGCACCCGTTCCAGCACTATGCAGCCATTATTCCACCACCACACCCAGTCTTTTTATTTCCCTCCGTTTCTGCTACTTCTGCCCCCCTCCCCACCTCTCCCCTGCCCGTGGTCTAACCTGCAGCACTTTACTCTACATCACTACCCACCCTCCCTCCCTGCCCCAGTATCCTCCATACCCCCACCCAGTTGCCACTCCCATCATGCAATGTTGCTGTGTGTATGTGTGTGTGTGTCTGTGTGTGTGTGTGTGTGTGAGTGAATTGTGAGAGTCGTTGTTGTGTGTATCAGCGACACAGCATCTCCACTAGATAGTGAGTAGCAGCTTTCTTTCTCATAATATTGTTACATTCTATCCTGAATTTTCCATTATTTGAATATGTATTATACTAATTCATGAACGAGATAGATGAGCACTTAAAATAAAGGGCCAAAGGGCCAAAATGAACTCCCTTGGCCTCTTTCAAAACAGAAAGAGCATATATTATTCAAAAAATTTCATGTAGAATGCCCAAGTACAAGAAGACCCTAATATAAGTAAATCTATATTTTTATTTGAATGCTCCTGACAAAGTACCTGATCAGACTATTGTTGTAAGCATACCTCTATTCATTCCATCTATGCTGCGATCAAATGGTTAATTTTCCATACTTGTGTGTGAAGTGTAAATATTCCATTGTACAATTTCCCTGTATAAAACTGATGTGCTCAATACTATGTGGAAAATGATTCAAAATCAGTAGCCAATAATTAATTAAATAAAAAAAGTCCATTTGCAGTGTATATGTAAAAAATTGAGAAAGCTCATTTTTCTTAGTAAAGCCACAAAGACAAGTTTTATGAAATTACACAAGTTTTTTGTACTCAAGTTGATAAGATACACTAATTACATACAGCACCAGCGTTTTTTCATCATAATGGTGCCACTAGGCATTGGGGCTATGGTGTTCTTTGAGAAGGTACTCCACTATTTTCCATTTTTAGATCACCTACAATGCTCAAATATTTCAATATGTGTAAAACCCTAAAAACTATTAACAATACCCTCTAACACAACCAAAGGCCAGATAGAAGGTCAACTGTTACAGGAACTACAAGAAATGGAAAGAACAGAATCCCATTAGTTGTCAACTGCTGGACACTGGGGGTTCTAGATAGTTATTTCCATAGCGGTACAAAAATATTTTGCTCACTCCAGTAACTATTCTCTCCGGAAATGTCACTGGCTTACCTGTAGTGGTAGCCTGTTAAGTGTCAGAGAATGAAACTTAGAGAGAATAATAACAGCTAGAGAAAAATAACAACCTCTGACAGTTATTTCCATTGTCGCTCCAATTGCTTTATTTGTACTAACTGCCCAAACTAATGACCCAAGGGAACTCTAGTACATGTACAATACCTTTAAGTTTGCTCCTATCAGCAACCATTCTGACATTAACTTTATTTAATTTTTGTGCTGAAAGTAGTGAGAGCGCACAAAATAACACATAGTTGTATCAATAGATGGTGCATAGTCTCTGTTATTTCCATGACATGTAGAATTTCTTCCAGATGATATATCCCTCTCTATCATAGCCAGATCTCAGATTAGTTGACGTGAAAGCATAGTATGATCTTCTGTAAACAGTTGGCGGAAAACACTGTTATTTAAGTAACTGCTAGTATCAGATGAGCCCTTATCACAGTAACTGCTACTTCTCAATAACCAGTTACTTCTATCAGTTATGTTATTTTCTTGTCACCTCTAATGTACACCATTACGCCAGGAGATACTGATTTACTGAATACTGGGGAAAACATCTGCAGTAAAATACATTTTTACAGCCTTATATACACTCCTGGAAATGGAAAAAAGAACACATTGACACTGGTGTGTCAGGCCAACCATACTTGCTCCGGACACGCCCCAACATCGTCCATCGTGCCTCCAGTGGTGTCGCGACAGGCGTGAATGGTGGGACGAATGGAGACGTGTCGTTTTCAGTGATGAGAGTCGCTTTTGCCTTGGTGTCAATGATGGTCGTATGCGTGTTTGGCGCCGTGCAGGTGAGCGCCACAATCAGGACTGCGTACGACCGAGGCACACAGGGCCAACACCCGGCATCATGGTGTGGGGAGCGATCTCTTACACTGGCTGTACACCTCTGGTGATCGTCGAGGGGACACTGAATAGTGCACGGTACATCCAAACCGTCAGCGAACCCATCATTCTACCATTCATAGACCGGCAAGGGAACTTGCTGTTCCAACAGGACAATGCACGTCCGCATGTATCCCGTGCCACCCAACGTGCTCTAGAAGGTGTAAGTCAACTACCCTGTCCAGCAAGATCTCCGGATCTGTCCCCCATTGAGCATGTTTGGCACTGGATGAAGTGTCGTCTCACGCGGTTGCACGTCCTGCACGAACGCTGGTCCAACTGAGGCGCCAGGTGGAAATGGCATGGCAAGCCGTTCCACAGGACTACATCCAGCATCTCTACGATTGTCTCCATGGGAGAATAGCAGCCTGCATTGCTGTGAAAGGTGGATATACACTGTACTAGTGCCGACATTGTGCATGCTCTGTTGCCTGTGTCTATGTGCCTGTGGTTCTGTCAGTGTGACCATATGATGTATCTGACCCCAGGAATGAGTCAATAAAGTTTCCCCTTCCTGGGACAATGAATTCATGGTGTTCTTATTTCAATTTCCAGGAGTGTATATATCAAGATAGACGACAAACAATGTCATATAGTTATTAGCCATATCAAGCGAGAACAAATTCCCTCTCGGTCATGCCACTACACTTCGTAACTGTATCAAGAAGAAGATTCCGTAACCTAAACGGCAGCAGATGTCCAGGGCTGTTAAAATGACAATTTTTGCTGGACCCAGGTTGTATAATCTGAGTTGACAAGTAGCATAAATAATAGTTGAAGGAGACCAAAAGAGTGTTACAATACAGTACAAACATGGACAAAGACAACAGTATGGAGATAGCTACACATTGTATAAAAGTCTCATTCACAGTGATTATTAATTTTATAAAAATCATTCATGCACTTGCAGCTTGTTTGATATTTCACTGTACACATATGGACCAAAAATTCACACAATTCAGAGCAATGATCAGTTAATGATTTCAGATTTCTAAAATAAAGGCTATGTTTTTTACTTGTGGTGGCAGGCTGTTCTGTATCTTGGTTAAATGGTGCCATTGTTCATTGTTTGGACATGGAGTTTCCTATCTAATACAAAGTGTGTTGAAATGATGATAATGTAATAATAATCCTTTCAGTTATTTTCTCTTTGTCTTTTTTATGTGTTTTTCTGTGTTTCTTCGCTCTGTTTGTATTTTGTCTTCATTGTTGTCCCATGGTTGTAATTGTAAATTGTGTGAAGTAACGAGTTGAAATTATTTATCCTAAATAAGTGTTATTTTCTTAGCAAGTGGTCATGGACCCAGGTGCCAGGTGTTACAGTACAACAAATAAAGGTGGAAAAAATTAATCCAGTACCTAATTTAGAGTCATGGCTCAAGAAGAGGAGGAATACAAGGTACTGTTGTTTAATGGGAAGAACTTTAGCAACTGAAAATTTAGGACTGAAATACTTCTATGTGAGCTGGAAGTGAGTTTTGTCTGAAAGAGATACATGGACATGGCTGAGACAGCTGAATGGCAAAACCGATAAGAAGTGTAAGCCTCAAGTAATCCAAAGAATTTCACAAAGTTGCTTGGAGTAGGCCTACACCAAAAATAAGAAATACATTAATTCAAACATTTGAGCTGAAAGGTATGGCTTTTATTAAGAACGGCCTTTAAAGTTTACTGCAAATGACAATAACTCTTGAAATTAATTTTTTGGAGTTTCGTAAGTTAATGGGTAATTTGAAGGATCGGATGATAATATTGGAGGAACTGATATAGTATGCGGTTTCTTACAAACAATTCCACCAGAATCCTAAGTAGTTGTTACTGCTCTGAATACCTTCTCAAGTGAGGAATTGGAACCGGATTTCTTAAAGGGTAGATAACTAGACAAAGAAGCAAAACTTAATAATTCTAAAGGTAACAACTGGACAGTAAATGAATTGCCATCGTCGACAGCATCTGACAGCAAGGTCAAAGGATGTATTCAGAGACAACCAAGTCTCAAGCTATGTATGATGCAGCCAAAGCTTTGTCTAAAAATAAGGTTTTGCTTGATATTGTGGATGCTAGGAGTTGTCATTTTTTACTTTGTAGTTCACTGTTGCTATATGAGTTCACATATTGTCATTTTGAAATATAGAGATAATGAGTGGAGGTTTGGACACTAGAAAATGGAGTGCCTAGTGGAGAAATCTAAATATTTCTGATGTATTCTTCTATTACAGTTCAATAGGAATGACAGCTACGGAGGCAGTCAGAAACATTCATGCCACATGTGGGAGGGGGATAATTCCACGAGACAGATCATGGCAAGAATGCGGTTTTCTCGTTTTAAGAAGGATCATTTTGACATAAGTGATTCAGCACATTCAGGAAGACAGTCGAAGTTTCATAAAGATTGTTTAAACACATTAACCCACAATAATCAATGTCAGCAAACTCGAGAACTGGCAAATGTTATTAACTGTGATCATTCTACCATTGTGCGACATTTGCATGCAATGGAGAAGTTTGAAAAAAGGTACCACATGCTCTAAGCCGAAAACACATAAATCAGCAGGTGAATGTATGTGCTTTTCTCATTGTTCGTGATCAATTTGCTTGAAAGCAATGTTGACCATTCCTAACTTGTATCGTTATAGCCTTATAGGTGACAAGAAATGGTGTCTTTATCCTAAGATCATAAGGAAAAGAAAAGAATGGTTGCCCCCAAACAAAGCAGCAACTCACCATATAAAAGCCTGCATGCATCCATAATATTATGCATCTAGTTGAACAGTGATGGTGTGGTGTAGTACAGATTGCTTCCCTGAGATGTAACCATCACTGATGATATTTATTGTCAGTAACTGAGACATCTTGTGGGCGCAATTCGAGGACAACGACCAGGCAGACTGCGAAAAGTGATGCTACTCCACGATAACGCCCGCGCCCATTCTGCTAGACTGACCAAAAACTTTATACTAGAGTTGGGTTGGGAGGTCATTCTGCACTCACCTTATTCAACTGATCTTGCACCCTCAGTTTTTCCTGCTCCCTATCGAACAAACTTCAAGCTAAGCTTTGCCGGATGCAAAAGGTTCTTCTACCATGGCTCGGCGAGTTCTTCACCTCAAAACCACTCGATGTCTACAGTCATGGAATCAAAAAGTTATCTCAGCATTGACAGACTGTTGTAAATAGTGAAGGAGAATAATTATGGATGAGTAGGGTGTGTATGTGTATCTGTTGTGTTTATCAAACGTACAGAAAAACGCAACAAACTTATGTATCAACCCAATATAGGTGTTACAGACTTGGGAAACAATGCCATTATTGGGGAAAAATACAATGTTAGATTGCCACAAACGCATAGAAGTATAGTTCTGCAAATTTAGCTAAATCTCTCCAAAAAATAAACAGAAATGAAAGTAACTTTTCTTTCTCAGCTGTTACTGGAAGTTTTCCAGGTGGCAAAGTGGATTGGTTTCTAGATTTGAGGGTAACAGGATATTTAGTTAATTAATCTGTTCTTTGATGGATGTGAACAAACTGGTGAATCAAATAAGAATAAAGGTTGGAGAAATTTATGTTGAAAGCATAGTTTGTGGACTGGAATTTCAAATTAAAACTAAAAGGTGCTCTTCTAGTGTCAGGTTCACTAAATAATTAATTGTCAGTGCATAAACTATAAATGGCTGGATGATGCTTGTTTTTAAAAATTCAGCGGGTTCAATTCAAAAGTGTGATAGCTATAGCTGCAGCTCACAGAAATGATTCAATCCTGTATATACACACACTAACAAGGGGAGTGCGAGGGTTGGGAAATGAAGTTAAGAGTCGGATGGCATGTGTTGGCAGCACTACCCCATAGAGTTACAACGCCCCAGCCATACGGCCAGATGGCTAGCCACTCACAAGAAAAACACTCCGAAAATTTCAGTCCTACAGTATATAATACCCATGTGTCTGCTCACTGAACTGTATGGCACAGTGGTCGATACAATATTGGTAACAATTCTTGCTTCGTATTTCCAAAGTATGTATTTGCTGAAAATCAGTAGATTTAAAAGTGACAACGGTCATGAGTATATTTGCAAAGTCAATTACGAAATGGAGTGGCAGAGCGACTAAATCATACTGTCATTGAAAAGGCTCATTGCACAATTTTTGGACGCGAAGTTTGAAAGCAATTTTAGTCAAAAGTTACTGGCAGATACTTTTATCATTAACCATAGTTATACTTCAGTTTTAGATGCAGAAATTCTAGAAATGCTATCGGATGGAAGAAAGCCAAATTTGAACAAATATGACTTTGGGTGTGTTGCATAGTGGCACATTCCCAGGAAAGTATTGAAAAGGAACTATCCCATTAAAATGTTTCGTGACTGGAAACTGTCTAATTAGCCACAGAATATGGTGTGCCAAGCAACACAAGGTTGTATTTGGGAGAGATGTAATTTTTGAAAAAGATATGTTTCTATTTGAAGGTGAAAGCAGTGATGATTGGATCTTGAAGAAGACCATTCAAGTGAACAATGTAATTCAGAACATTCTTCAGTTTCCTCAAAGTTAGTTCTGTTTTGAAGTCCTTGATTTTGTGCAAACTGTTGAAGGTAACTCAGGGCCCATGATGTCAGAAGAAGTGGAAGCGAGCAGAAACTTTGTGGAAAAGCAATAGAATAACAAGAAAATTTAGATTTTTCAAGGATTATGCAGTGTTTCCCTTGAATGCAAAAACATTCGTGGGAAAACTTACCTCAGAAGTCTGAAGACGTTCAGGTAAGGCATCATGAAGAAGATGTAGGAGAGGAATGGAAAAAAAAAAAAATTAAGGAAAAATTGGGCTCTCAGTCATCTAATGGAACTTTGACTTATGAACCACTTACAGCAAATAAAAGTATCACTGACAGTAAGAGGATGTTCAAAGTAAAAATAGACATGTCTGGAAATATTGAAAGAGATATGCCTATACTCCACTTGCTCAATTCACAACACTAAGAATGCTCCTTAGTGTGGTGAAGGAACATAATTCATTTATGGAACAAACAGATGTACAAAATTGATTCCTGCATTGAGACCTGGTGTAAAGATTAAGAAAAGTCTTGTATGCAAACTAAAAAAAAAAAAAAAAAAAAAAAAAAAAACTTTTGACAGTTTTATGAAGGAAATCATGTTTCGACAACCCAAAATTGGCAGATGTCTCTATGTTGAAAGCATTGATTATCATTATACTCAATTTGCTTCCATATGTAGATAATATTCCAGCTGGATGTAATAGTAAAAAAAAGGTCACCTACATTAAGAACTAGTTAAAATGTCGAATGTGAGAACTTGGAGAACCAAAATCATTCCTCAGAATAAATATGCAGAGCAACAGTGGCAAAATGTTTCTTTGTCACTATGTTCATCTTGAATACTTATTGAAAAGATTCAACATGGAAGACTGTAAACACTGATAACATCGATGGAAGTCAAATGCAGTGGAGATGCTTGTGGTCAAATGGATGAATTTAAACCAGATGGACAATTACTGTGTTTTTCAATGTATATAATGACAGCTATGACCAGACGAAGTGCATCACTTAACTATTTTAGTAGACAGCAAAATAAACCAACAGAATTAGAGTAGAAATTTTTGAAATGAATTCTTTGATATATTAAAGGAACACTTGATGTTGGCCTGTGATACAAAAAGGAAATTTTAAATGCTATTACTGCTATGTTGATTCTGACTGTGTTATGTTGTAGAGCTTCTGTCTTCTTCACTTTCTTATAGTTTTTTGTTTGAAAATACTGTTTCTTGTGACAAGGAGACAGATGAGTTTCACTATGAAATAGAAGCAGAATATCCAGCTTCGTCGACAGCTATGACAGACACCCCATGGCTTAAGCATCTTCTTGAAGAATCTGTCAATTACGGAAGTGGGAACATAGATGACTGAAGCATGTGGATGTGAAATCCTTTCTACACAAGAGCTATACAACAAAGGCCATCTGAATGTTCAATACATTAGCTCCGAGGAACAAATGGCCCATATTTTACCAAAAGTAGCTAAGAGTGCACGTTTCAATAGACTGTGTTAAAAGCTGGGGATAGTGAATTTTATGGGCAATTTAGGAAATTATTAAATTGATTGGGGGGGGGGGTGTTGAAGTAATGACAATTTAATAATTATACTTTTCTAACTTCCAGCATTCTGGAAGGCATTGTAATGCCTAAGGAATTTCGGAGTAAATTCTAGAGACCCTCGTATTTCCACCGTCTTGAACACGCGTTATTTTAGAGATGAGTAGATCTGTGTCTACTACACCACAGTTATGTGTGTGAAGGACGGACGTGTATGGGACGGATGATCGGCGTGGGCAGGTAGTCGGAATAAACGCGCCGTACTCCATGCGACATGAAACATTACAATGTGAACATTTGAATGTTGTTGAAAGAAGAGAAGGGACAATTACGAATGTAAGAGAAAGAATCAATAAGTAAGGTCTAGACAGTTGTCTTGTTAAACTTTGTGAGATTTGTAGACTGTATTTATGGAAAAATTAATGTGATAGTTTTCATACAACTAAAACATTTTTTGTAAGCTTGGAACCTTCCGGTCTGTCAGAAACTGTTGTGTGTGATGAAAATACAGTGAGATTGAGTTTTAAAATAACTCTGTACACTCGAGAATATTTTAAAGTATAAAAAATTTCCTCCATGTAGCATCCTATATTCAGAGAAGAAGTCGTGCAGGACATCACAGCTGGCTATCCTGAAAAGATGATCGGCGAAGCAACTCCAAGTAAGTTTGATAGCCAAGAGGGAGTGTGAGTCTTGCACACCAGTACCACACTGACACCCTTAATCACCGGAAACCACCAGAGCATGTCAGAAAAAACACTATGGTTTACCAAATTATGCAATAAATTGCAGAGAACTGTCAAAGTAGAAATATTAATTTGTTTTACTTCATTACTATGCACCAATTAATGCAGAGTAATGTCGGAGGCAGCCACTTCCAGGTACGTTGGAAATGTGAGATGGTCTATGGACAGCTGATTCCAAGTGAGAAAGGACAACCATGGCAGACAAAGCCCTGAATTCAAATTTGTGTCCTAAGCTAACCACAACCCCATGATGTGAAATGCATCAGAGAGAATAGCAATCAACAATCTGTGCAGATTTAAAAATCGCACTTGCTTTGTTTATGGTGGTTAAAGCTATGAAGCAACTCAAGACGGACACACACACATTAACAATTATTTCCACATTATAGGTGACACAGGCAGATTCCAGGAGAAAAAAGAATGACAGAAAGAAAAATAGGGTAAATAAAGCAAACTATAATATCAAAAATTACATGTAAACGAATTAATTGAATAAAAATAATAATCACATTCTTTTGATCGGATTTATAAATTGAAAAAAAGTTTCATTTGTCGTTTTTTGATCCAACAACCTTCTACATCATGTTTATATGATAACCATTGCGCTAGGCCCCAACACAGGTATGTAGCTGGTGCATTAGTTTGTATACTTTTTCTATAGGTTTAATAAACATAACAGAGACTTCAGCGTACAATAATATATCATCCTTCAGTGCTTACAATGGACAGCAAACATTGGGGAAATTTTCGATACTGCGAAATGTAAATGGCATGGTTTTCTGGGGAAGAATTCATTGAGTAATCTTCAGAACACTTTCTTAATCCGAAAGGGAAGTTCCATGAAAGTTATTTGATAGAGAGTGGAAAAGGCTCAAATCTGAGGCACAAGATCAGGTGAATAAGGTGGGTGTGACATGACTTCCCAACCCAACTTTTGCTAGACTGACAAAAAAATACTGTACGGAATGCAGGCAGGCTCTCTCATGGATCAATATTGCTTCACGTTGACTTCCTGGGTGCTGTTCTTAGACTGTATATGCAAGACATCTTTTCTGTTGACAGAAAATGTCAGCAATGACGGTTACATCTTGCGGAAGCAATTCATAATACACCCCACCATCGTCGTCCCACTAGATGCATAACATTATCTTTTGTGAAAGCATGCAGATTTTTGTATGGGATGTTGCTCCTTTGTTTGGCCTCAACCAATCCTTTCCTTTCCTTATGTTAGAATACAGACACAATTTTTCATCACCACGATAGTGCTGCACTAGTGTCAATCTAGTCAAGGGAAAGGGAAATTTTTTCGAAATTCAATGAAGGCGCTGTTGGGGGATGAAATCTGGGGCCGCTGGCAGAGTGGCATATTGGACGACAGCCAGCAGGCCAGGCAAGGTAAACATGGCACCTGCCGGCGCAGAGCTGCGACAGCGGTATTGCATGCACGATTTGTTTTGAATGGAGCAACAACAAGGTAGGAAACTGCAGCGTTGCTCTTAGTTAGTGGATATATTAGGTGGGGCACTAGGCCAGAGCCAGGAGTGGATATTTGTAAATGGCTGACCTGTAAAAATTTATCCTACAATTGTTCCTGTTTCTCTCTGACACTATGTCAGAAGCAAGGGAGAAACCAATATAAATAGACGGGCAAGTTTAGCTTGACAGGGTCTGCCAGGTCAGTGGAACGTCGGGACAGACCTGTGCTGCTCTATGCTTATAGTGGCCAGTCTGGCAGCAATATTATAAGCATTCTGTATAAATTTGTACTTTGTTTCTATGTTGTTGCTCGGGCTATATTCTGCATCGGGGGACACAACGCCAGGGGAGGGTGGAATGGCATCCTTCCACTTGGAGGTAGCATGGTCTGCCTGAAAATTGGCAGTGAGAGAGGTCTGCAGCAGGTCCAGGAGGGACTCAGTTCCACTCTAGTGTAGTGGCCAAGTTTGCTTCCCACCTGGCATACTGGGACTGGGCGAGGCGTACCCTGAGGGTAGCAGAGCAGCGCTACGACAGCGCCAGAGATGGCAGTGGGTGTTGCCATCCGGCAAGCACCATTAGCGGAAAATTTCAGCACAGAATCCAGGTGCGCGTGGGTTTGAATCAGGTCATGTGTTGGGAGCAGCGGTGGCCTGAGGGCCACGGGTGACCAGTACATCCACCTTCATCCCTTGGTCAGGCAGAGCAGGCCTAATGGGGCGGAGTAAGTCGCAAGGCGCTACTCATCGCTGGGTGGTGACCGGGAGAGCGGCGGCCAAGTTCCGTTTGCAGGCAGCCTTGATAACAACAGCAGTGGCATCGGCATACCAGGAGTCTGCTGAGCTGGCTGGACTTGCAGGACATCGGGCGGGCAGCACGCTGACACTACGCTTCACCATCAAATACTGTAAATTAGCTGAATAAAGCAATGTTACTGAATACTGCTGTATCACTCTGCACTGCCTCTCAAAATTCTTGAACTTGCTCGGCCTCCTGACGAAATACGGTGTGGTGGGTCCCAGCTTCTGGTCTGCCATGTGGAGTCCCGGGTTTGACCCCTAACCCCACCACAATTGTAATGTTCAGTATTTCATGAGCCGCTTGATGATGAGCAAATAGAGATAGATATGGCCACCAACTGATTTTTGCGATTTTCACTTCGGACATGCGGTACTCATACACCTCATTTTGTAACCTTCCTGTTGCATGCAAAATTTGCACAGTGGTGGAATGATCATGGTCATCAATGACCCAGATCTTGAATACACTGGCATGCATCACTGTGGATTAATCTTTCTATGATCTTCAGGAAGGCCTTCGCATTTTTATGAACTTAGTGGGTCACTAATGTGAAAATGGTCCTCCTTTAAATGAGAAAACCATATTCTTGCTGTGCTCTGATGAATAGCATTATCCCCACATATGGTGCAGATGTTTCTGGCTGCCTTCACTGCTGTCACCCCTCTACTGAACTCAAGAAGAAAATGTTCAGATTATTCCATTTGGCACTCCACTTTCTAGCGTCCACAGCTCCACTCACTATCTCCAAATAGAAAAATGTAAACTGAGATAGCAACAGTGAACCACAAATTAAAATGGCAATTGATAAAGAAACCCGTAGCAACATGCGAAACGAAAATGCTATTAACTTGTGTGTGAACCTTATACGTGTCAAAGTGTATGAAAAAGCTGATAGTTATACATATGTTACATAATTGGGCATAAAGTGTTTGACACACAATAAATAAAGGTTTTGAGTTTGATAATTTAATGTTTTTTTCAATTGGGATTAACAAAAAGATAGATGTGTTCTCAGTGGAAAGTGAAAAGCTGCTGTATCACATATATACCTAGTATATGACAAAGTAGTTGAGAGGAAAAGTAACAAATTAAAGGAAACTTCTGTATTCTCAGTACTACTTCATGATTTCAAAATGAGTGGTGCACAACTCTATTGATAAGAACAAACTGGATAACAACATTTCCGTGTGTAACAGCAAATGAGGTCTTAATGAACAGTCTGTAGTTATTCTTAAGTTTGTATCAGAGAAAGCACATTATTATATGTTAATATAACATAGAGGGAAGGTATGACTCTGTGAAAGGCACAGTAAGAGTGACAGAATGGAAAGTAGTAGGAAACCCATGTATCAAGTAAAACTTAAATATGCTATGTAGACACTTTTGACACAGAAAGAGATATAGTTTCAATTTTTAAGTTCAGTGAACCCCATTTTATGTATGGAAGTGAGGGGGACATAGACGGACCCATAGGAGGGATGGTGTTACCTGGGGTCAGGTGGATACATAGAGGAAATTACCTATACTATTTTTGTATGGAGTTATAAAAGAAGGGACAATATCATCTCAAAAATAATATATGTACACAGTGTCTGTCCAAAAATTGAGTTGTAAATGTTGGTGCTACAAATATCTTAAGCTGCAATGTGATGTTGTGTCACAATAATGACATAGTCTCCAAAATAGTCAAAAGTAAAGAGACTTAGCTGGAAAATGACAAGTCAACCTATACAGAGACACCATTTAATATTTGTCACAAATCAGATTTGAAGTAACGTAGTGCAGTAAAGAGCCCAGCATCAGCATGTGACTCCCTATGGTAAAGAACAGTTAAACTATTTCCACCAAAACATGGTTATAAACTATGTCCTTACGAATTAATTACATACTATTACACTTAACTGGAAATGTTATAAGTGTGATCAATCTTAACAAGAACTTGAAATGCATGTATTATCTCTCACGCCGAGGAACGACATTCGTAATTGTTAAAAACATATTTTAAGTAATCAGTAAGTGTGGGCCAACCAACCGTGTGTGCCCTTTGTCGTGTATGTATAGATTTGTGAAAAGTGGAGTTAACTCATTAAGATCAGCAAGGCACAGCAGTGTTTGTGCTTCCACCCTGCTGTGGAGGTCCACCTGTGGGTTGAAGTCATGGCTTGGCAGTGTCTTTGAACTCGAGGAGAAAATGGACACTGGCGACAATGATCCAGAAACTTTTCTGTCACAGCAAGATTGAATGAGAGCTCCTGTTATGAGCCTGGCCACACCTACATACATATTCCACCAGCAGCTGTAGTGTGCATGTACCCTGTACCACTACTAGTCATTCCCTTTCCTCTTCCACTCGCATAAAGAGTGAGGGAGAAATGAATATCTATATGCGTCTGTGTAAGCCCCAGTATCTTATAGCTTATCTTTATAATTCATATGCAAAATGTATGCTGCTGGCAGTAGAATTATTCTGCAATCGGCTTTAGATGACAGTTCTCTAAATTTCTCTATACAGTGTTCCTCAAAAAGAATAATGCTTTCTCTCCAGGGATTCCCATATGAGTTCCCAAAGCATCTATGTACAACTTACATGTCATTTGAACATACCGTTAACACATCCTTCTCTTTCTCTCTCTCTCTCTCTCTCTCTCTCTCTCTCTCTCTCTCTCTCTCACACACACACACACACACACACACACACACACACACACACACACACACACACACAACCATAAATGTTGTCTAAATCATCTTGTATCACAGCATCATCTGCAAACAACCGCAGATTATTCCCCACCCTGCCTGCCAAATCATTATGTTTACAGAAAACACTTCCCTAGGGGCATTCCTGAGAATACCATTGTTTCAGTTGAACACTCGTCTCATTAGAGGAGTTTGTTAAGAGTGGTGAAATTACTTTATCGTGAGTCTGAGTAGATATATGCTTTCTTACGGTCCTCAATCATCTGCAAACAGAAATAAAATTACATGGCCAGAAGTATTGGTACTGCACAGCAGCTCCACTGCATCAAGAAAGTACAAAGTGCAGCAGCAAATTTAAAGATCTATTCACACCAAATGAGAGACAAGAGTGTTACTATGGAACGGTGGGTTTCCTATGGATTTCCATGAATACTACTACAGGTTGTTGAATGGAGATGTGGAACGTGCGCTGCCTAAACCAGACATAAGTACAGAGAGATGACAAACCAAAGATTCTGTGTGAGAGCTCCCACAGTTGTTTCTATAGGTATTTTGAAGCAATAAATTTCAACGGGCACCAGTATATTTGATTTACCTGTTGCACCAATCTGAAAAATCCAATAAATATTTCTCACTGTGGAACAATGAATGGTAAATGGTTATCAATCTCATACCCTAATATTTGTGTTTTGGAACAGATGAGACAGTATGCCATGCACTTGTGACCACCCACTTTCTGGGAGAGCACGGTGAAAGCATCATTAAAAATGGGACGTTAAACCCTAGTATACCTTTCTGTTTACATCATTAGGCCTTCACAGTTTTCCTGTCGATGGCATGGAATAAACTGCAAGTTCCTCTTTTTCAGTTTTCAAAAGCCACAAGATTTTACATACCACTTAAAATTTTGAAAATGGTGCCTTAACATGATAAAGAGTCACTCCCTAAATGAATGTGATAATTAGCGTACCCTAAATACGAGTGTAAATTTACTTACCACAACAGGGCTTATTTATTGCGTCCGAGTGTTACTTAGGAGTAACAATTGTTTCTACACAATCAGAACAAGATTATGAAATTTTTAGAAATGTTTTTCAGATTTACTTGCCCCTTAAGGTTTTAGGGAGAAATCAAGCTTTTAACAGCTTCTCTGTTATTGACAGGACCTGCCTGTTGAACCGCACACTGTCATCCTCTGTATGTAAAAAACTGTCACAGTGTTACTGGCAGAGCTAACTCTCTTAACTGAGTATGGAAGAAGCTCCCAAATGCTCAAGCTATCTGTGCACCCTCATGTGGGAATAGGAGAAAATTATCCCATAATGCTGTCACAAAAGAAATTTTGATTATTGGAAAATTCTGTTCTAATGTAGTGTATAACCACTCAGATACAACCATCTCAGTGTTGTGTATTTGATAACAGCACTTGCCACCATTATCTTTCTTCCCAATTCCAAATTTTATGGACAAAAACGTTGCAAGAGTTTGTTTTACATCTTGAGGTTGCTTCCTGACTACCACATCAAATTAATAAACACTGCCAGAGATGAAATAAGTTATATGTGAGATATCCTTAGGGAGATGAATTAAAATACCTATACATGTCAAACATATTTTTGTTTCCTTCTGGATGAAGGCATAGCCGCTTACACTATAATTCAACAACATTGTTAACATCCACTTTCCGCAACAGGCAATAAAGATATAAAAATAGATGATGTATATAAATCAAGAATTTGCTTTTATAAGAGATCAGTAACAAAATAATGGTAAGTGGCCATAAAAGTGTAAATCAGCATCAACATATTACAATGACTTACAAAAAACACTGCGAGTGACAGTAGGGGATAACTTTAATAATGTATTTCAGGATAGTTAGTAATATTCTTTAATGTTCAGAACATACTAACAGTGAAACAACATACTAAACTTAAACAACATATTAAACACAAACAACTTTTTTTTTACAATTATATCTTTGAAAACTAAATTACAAACAAGTGTTAGGCAATGCTATACATAAATTCAAGATAAAAATGGCTATACTGACAAGGATTCAGATGAGGCATTAAAGAAATGATACACTGGTGTATTTAGCATCCAAATGAATACAGAATTCCATCAAATGAACAATTCAATCATATCATTTAATTTTACTTTATTGTTGCAGCAACATATGTGCACACGAAAAATTTATTGAATAAAGCAGAAATTTGTATTAAGCAGTCTTGCTTCAGGTGGTAATGCAGTCATCATTGCACTGATTAACAATCAACTCACCTAACAGAATAAATAAATAATTACAAATTTACTGTCTAGTGAATAGACTGTTGTAATTGTTGTTCATGTCATCGACATCGTTATCATCGCCATTAATACTGTTCACTGTGCTGTGTGTTATTAATATAATGTTATAACTTAACTGGGTCAAAGAGCACTTCGTGACACATTTGATGCTGTAGAATTAAATACTCTGAAACCCTTGATGGATGTTCTCAAAAAGAAGTACATGCCACATATGCACAGCCTTTATTGCCACTACTTTAGAGGCAGTCTTGGATAAGGTAGTGGTAAGCTGTCAAGTTACAGTTCACAGTGCCGCAAACGTATGTCGGCTACCCATGTCTTGTGTTGCATAAGAAGGGCTTTGATGCACATACAGATTCATATCCATATAAAATTTGAGAACTGTTGTTCATGGGTGGAGTGAGGATGGGTCTGTGTAGGACCAATTTTCTCTTGGAAAGGAAACTGAAGCCTCTTCACAAGTGACATGTTACCCACTGCACCTGCAAAGGGAGGTACAAAGAACAGGGTGTGGTAGACAGCGTGATAGCAGTACAGATTGATCCAGGAGTCTAAGAAATATGGAATGTCCAGTACAGCTAGGAACAGAGCGTAATCCTGGTGGCTGCACACCTATCAAGAGAAATTCTTGCACCCCAGAGATGGTCATCCACTCAAGAATGTTTTCATCTCCACGCCAGTCCCATTGTAGCACTAGTCCTATCGTCAAATCAGCCCCATCGTAGCACTAGTTATGCTGTTACATCCAGAAACATCATAGAAATGACGTTTCTGATTATCACAGAATGTCATTAGCTCTGATAGTATTGTTAACATGCGAATACAGAGCTAATTTGTTTTACACAAAAGTAGTATTGTTTTGACTTCTCCTATATGATGCATACAAATTAAAGTAACCAAGCAAAACTGAAGCTAACACAGCTAACATTTACAGCATTAAGTATCAGGTACCAGCAAGGCATCTTTACACTTAAAAATGCCTGCAGAAATCAGTGTACAGTAAGAAAGGAAAGAATGTCTTTAAACATTAATCTGAATGTTACTAAGTTTACATTTAATTTTGAATATTTTAAGATAATTGTGCATAAACTATTTTAATTATTATCATAAATTATAACTGTCTGTTTGGAATTGTGTTGACCCAAACTTAAGTTTCCTAGCGAACAATAAACATTTACATACATAATGTATAAACAGGTTACTATATAACATGAATAAAAGTACTTACGTAACTAGAAACATTCTAGATTAAGGAATAATCATTATGTCAACATGACAAATTACTATCAAGCAGTTACAACTTTTACAAGCAGCATAATGGCAGATTTCTATAGTGATGTTTGCTACATACAGAATGTAAACATCAAAGGTAATTATAAGTTTCAGGTAGAAGATCAATTTTCAACATTTGGTAAAAACAACTTCAGTTATAGCTGAGCAGTCTAAATATGCACATAGTGCAAACTTCACATCATCCTCTGTAAGTCATTCATTTTACATTATTGTTTGCACAACATACTAATATGTAGCATCTCTGTCCCAAATAATCCCACCACAAACCTCATAGTTTGGGCAATTACATAATATCAGACTGAATAACAATATTTTTGGCTTATACAGAACAAAGCAGTTATCTCACAAACAGCTGTATTCACATGATCTGAGTAAATGTCAGTTTTGTCCGACTCATGTTTCAAGATAAACAAAACAACAGCCAGTATTTTCTACAAAGGAATAAAACTGCACCATAAATTTTTTGAATGCATTAAAACCCTAATATTTAAAAAAAATGAAGCATACCTCTCAAATAGTTAATACTAAAAAGTCCATGATTATTTATGTAACATCAAGCAGGCATTGAAAAAATTATTATTATTTAATTAGAAATAATGTGAAATTCTGCACCCAGGGTCTGTGATGGATAATTTCCATACTTCATCCAATTTTGTCATCTTAACATTGTGGTGAGCTGATGACTCTGCTTTTTGAAATGGGCTAAAGAGACAACACAAAGAATACAAGGGGATGCTAAAAGTATTGTCAAGGTACTTAAGACAGCTGAAATGCAGTGCCCAAACTACAAATATTTGCTCACCCAGTGTGTAGTTATCCGACACAAACTGTATTTTTTTTTTTTTTTTTTTCATAAATTGTAAACTTGTTTGGCAATGTGTATAAAAAATTGTACAAAACACTTCAAAATTAACAGCAGATCATCATCATCTACAACTGTAAAAGATGTTATTGCTGTATGTATGGATTAGTTACTTAAAATACTGTTTCCTCTTTCAATTAACATGACATATGTAATATTTCATAAACATTCTATGGTTGAATAAAGTAACTTACTAATATTTTCTGCACAATTTCGACTTTAAGCCCATAGATGCACACTAAATGCTGCAACATAACATAGTACATAAAACCAAAACCATTGGGCTGGATCTCTAAAAACTGAGGAGTACACAGTACTGATTGTGACAATTGCATCAGATTTTATCTTGGCCTGACTGGCAGCAACTTCAAGATATCTTAAATAAAAGGATGCTTTTAGACTAAAAACATTTAACTACATCTGCAACTGCCACTCACATGGCTCAATATAGATACAGCATTTCAAACACTAAAGATAATCTACAAACAAAATATACAACTAACTTATGGAGGAAAATGGGTATCTTAAAATAACTAGAAATAAGCATTCACACCTTCAATTCATCTCAGCAAATTCTAAATGAGCAACTACAGCTGGCTAACAAACAATCCTGAAAATGTTCATTGCACTTTTCACACAAATTAAACATGATTGGTCTGTGTTAGGACTCTGAACAAGGGTATCCTTATTCCGCTAGCTGCCCAACTTAACATCCATTGAAGAATATTGTCAGGGACCAAAATCAAAACACATGCCATTGCTTCTCGAGAGTAGCCTGATAAATCTTCTTGTTAATTTCTCCTATGACATGCTACAATTAGAGTTCCTCACTTGTAAGAAGTGCACTTTTCTGGACAAAGCATTTTTCTGTTATTTAGATTTGTATCGTCCACACTTTCTTTACTTAACATACAGTAGATGAGATGTTTCCTTGTTGAGAAATGAGTGATATCGTTGGTCAGTGGATAGACTTTTCACTGTAAGCAAAATCATTACATGTGAAGTACTTGTCAAAGGCTGCAACTGATGAAAAATACTGTGAAGTGTGTGCACAACACAGTGGATTGTTTAGAATAAGTGCATTGTCTATAATTCTTAACTCTTCGTGTGTCATGCTGAAAATGCTTAAGGACCAAAGAAAGCCTAAATGATACCGACAAAACAAATCGAGGGTATGTAAGTATTTCATTTTATATTTTATCAAATACACGTATATTAGCACATTGTTGCAATTACTTAAAAAAAAGTAAGTAAATAAAATAAAAACCTGTAGACAGACATAATAGCTTGAGACTGGTAATGGCATAAAAATAAATACTTTTAGAGGTACTCATGGTTGGTTGCATTCTTAATCAACATTTGTTCACAGCTGATGAGTTCAGAAAGATCCAGAATGGATAAATGACCATTAAAATTATATGCTAAGCTGACAACAGCCAATGATTCAACATTACATATTTATAAAAGCATTTCAACAATCAGAGAAATTTTGAAGTGAAATTATCTATAAAACATGATAAACTGAACTGTACATTTAACTATGTGGGCCCGAATAGTATGGAAACAAATGTGTACCCAGTAACTCAGATCCATAAGGGAATGCATCACATATCCTGTGACTATCTACATACTGCAAATAATAATGGTGTACAGGCATTTTTCCATATTATAAAAAGTTTTTACATCTACTTATCATGTTTTATGTTATTAAATTACAGGAAAATTGAAAATAACTCTGTGGGCAGCTACTGACAGGTTATGTATACAGAGATGCATGCTGAACTGATTACAAAAAATGCAATATTAAATACTTGTTATTGTATGCAGGCCTGCAAGGGACTGCAAGTGCTTTATGTGGATCAACTCAGTTTCATATAAGCATCATTTCATTATACTGGAAGAAAAAAACATCGGGACAGTGGAAGTTTTATAAAACTAAACGAAACAAACCAGGACCAGAAATGAGAAAAATCAGTAAAAAGTAGTAAATAGTGTTATGATGATGAAACTTTCCAAAATATTACTAATGTTAACAGTTTAATTCCATTACCCACAGACATTCTTGAATTCATTCACAAATTACTGTAACTATTGTCACTGATAAGCTTATTAAGCAAACGACTTCATTGACATGAATGTTCATAAATATCCTGAAGCTTATTAGCAAGAAAAACAGATATAAAAGACTGAAGGTGACACTGTCAAAAGGGTGCAACAGTAAAGAACTGACTTATTTGTAACTACAGATTCTTTAATTTTTTTGTATTTTCAATAAATACGCCACCAGCTTGTTCCCCTATCCAGGCGTTTTGCTATTTCATACTTCAAATATCTGTATCTGTGCTTACAAACATATCAATTCTTTACCATTGGATCGTTTTGACAACTTCACTTTCAGTTCTTTATATCCATTTTTCCCATGGATAATAAGTTTCAGGGCTACTCAAAATTCATGCAGGTTCAAGATCCGTGCCAACATAGTTGAGGGCAAAAGCTAGTGGATATTAAGAGAAGAATTGGAATGCCCAAGCCTTCAGAAATAAGAGTAAATTATTTACAGACAGACACCTTAGTATACAAAGAAGAAGGACAGTGACTTGGATCATTTTAAATTATAGTTGCCAGGAATGGACTTTGTAGAAACAGGAAAAAATATACAGAAGCATTAGGAACGTGAAGTTGCAGAAAATCTGCTACAACATCCTGGGCCGGAAGAAGATATTTTTCCCATTTGGTTGCAGTTGCTGCTCACTGTTAACCCATTGTGATACAGATTTTCTGGACACACAACTTGGTGTTTTTTCAGGCTTTTCACTTTAAATGTGTTTTTAGTGACACTTTTACATTTAATTACGTCTCTAATAGTTTTACGTCTCTATATCATGCTGATTTTCTTTCAGCCCAAGATGTTCATAAACACTGCCCGGCTAAGAAATTGAAATTCACAGAAAGAAAAGAAATGCCATGGGTTCAGTCGGTATGTGATGTTACTTTAGTGATTACAAAATTGAGTCAGATTTACAAAGAACTTGGCAGTATGAGCTCACTTATCAATATGACATGCACCCAATTGCCCTTCTTGCATACACTTGTTGGTTTGGGAGGGTGTCATAAGGCCACTAGATTCCTTCCTCGGGCAAGCTGGCCTCAAACTGTTGTAATGGTCCACAATATTCTGGATACTGACACTGGGGCAGAGTTTACGTCCAAGCTCGTGCCACATATGCTCTGCAGGGAACATATCTAAGGATTTTGCTGACTATGGGAGCAGCTAATACCATGCATACAATTGATACATACACATGTCGCTATGTGGATGAGCACTGTTGTGTTGGAAATAACATCACGATACGGTCATACAAGATGTAACACGAGGATTATCGACATCTGAATGATTCTTGTTCCGTCACAGTTCCCTCAATCACTATCAACTGCAACCTACATTCATAACCATTTGCTGGCCATACTGTGCCTTTCCAAAACACTGGAAGAATGGAATGTCCCCCAAGCTGCCGCCACACGTGCTGACAGTGGTCATCGGGGATAGTGCAGAACCGTGATTCAACACTGAACACAATGTGACACCTCTCATCAGTAGTCTACCCGATGGTGCTCACACCTCTTGTATACCCTCCACCATCAACACTAGTGGCCTTTCTACTTTTGCTGAGAACCACTGCTCTAATTGTTTACATGCCCGCTAATAGTTTGTACTTGTACAAAGTTACACTGCTATGGGTGCTTTATTTCCTTTTTCCAGACACTGCATACGAGGTGTGATCAAAAAAGTTACAGGAATTTAATTCTGTCGGCTGTATACATTTTTGTTCTTTTCTTGTTAGTACACGTGTTCCTGATGTACCGTACATATATTTACATCTATTTTCAGTATTTAGTTCATTGTTGACAGTGGAAAAGGAGGTCTTTGTTTTTGAGTGCTCAGAGAATTTTTACTTTCGAAAAAGATGGATCAAAGATTCTCCATTAAATTTTGTTTAAAAATGGAACAAAGTGCAGTATCGCATTGGAAACATCGAATGTGGCTTTTGGCGACTCTACTACGAGTACAAGAGTTTACAAGTGGTACAAATGTTTCAAAGATGGTTGAGAAGATGTTGAAAATGACTACTGCAATTACTGACGACAATGTGGTAGGAGCGAAGTAAATTGTGGTAACCACAACCAACAGCAGGAATGCCTTGGGCTGTGGATAGAAGCCGCCAGGCAGGGAAGACGCCAGCGGTGGAGCACGCACCACAAGGTAAACACAGGACTAGCCGGACGACAGACCAATGACACCTGACAACAACCAACCGCTACCAACTATAGGCGACACAAGGAGGAAGAGATAAACAACAGAGGCTTGTGGACACCAAACACCAAACGTAAATCCACTCGGAACCAGAGGCAGGCAAATGTCAACAACGAGCAACAACCAGAATGCACTACCATCGAGATAGAAACAAAACCCAGAGCGAGTACCAGACTGGCTGGACTAGGGCAGAGCGGGTCCCTATTACGAAACCGGAGAGAGCGGCTATTGGCCACTGTCTGCATGTGGCTTTCACTGTGACATAGATTAAGGCTTCCTGCCTGAAAGTGAGGAGAGATTTAATTAGGTGAAAAATGAATTAGTTACTTACATTATATCCTTTATTTATCATCAACTGAGTTTGCACATGTTCCCCGTGTGCTAAATATAATGCATAAATATGAATTATGTTCACTGGAAGCTCAGATGTAACTAAAGAAGATCTACGTAGTTAGTGTGTGTGTGTGTGTGTCTGTGTGTGTGTGTGTGTGTGTGTGTGTGTGTGTGTGTGTGTGTGTGTGTGTGAAGCTTTGTGTGTGAAGCTTGATTTCAACTTGCAATGGTACAGAATATAAAATACAATGGCCAAGTTGCCCTGCCTTACCACACAGACATAGGACACTCATTTATAGAAGGAAATGGCTTTCACTCAAATCATTTTTCAATGTCGGCCACTGTGGAAGACATGTTCTACAACAAACACATTGTTAATGATATGCAGAAAAACCTGCATATTCATTCCAGTGGCAGGAAAATGTATCTCCTGTAGCAGATAGATATACATTTATAAATGAAAAATAACAAAATGTATACCACCTGAAAAAGAATGGTTTACCAGTCACACCTGATTCTACTGAATCTTTTAGACCTTTTGTAAAGTTACAGAATTTTTAATACTGCAGTTTTCCACAATAGCATTGTCTGTGTTTTCACGTCGACTAAAGATCTTATTCTTTCCCAAACCCATAACGATTCTCAACTCTCAACTGCTTCAATCCTGTATATGAACATGAGGAATTAGAGCACAGCAGAAAGGCCTTTTGAAGTACATTACTTGACACACATTTCCTCAGACAGGTCCTATAATAATTTAAGTTAAATAGTGACAAAAGTTGGAGACTGTGGCTGAAATTCACGACATTCTAGTTCAATCCCAAGGAAACATGTACGCCAGGTTAGTGCTGTTTCCTCTAAATACACGAGCTACAACAAATACTTTCTCGATGACTAATATTCAGTGTTTTATCAAGAATGAAAACACATGTTACATGAAGGATAGAAAATACTGCGAAGCTACTCACACCACGAGCATTAAATCACCTCCTACTCCTCCTTTCACAAGGTACACTTCAGGAGACAAGCACACATTTACACAACATAGGCTTTCACAGCGACTGTTCACATTAGTCAAAACTTCTGGACTGGCTTGTGGGAGGACGGCACAGTCGATGAATAAAATTATTTCTGACATTTCATCTCCGACTGAGGTAGACATCTTAGGATTGGTTGGTTTTGGGGGGTTAAAGAGACCAGACTGCTACGATCATTGGTCCCTTTTTCTAATACTAAAAACACCCACAGAGAATAAGAACAATCAACAAACGAGAGGACAGATGACACAGAATGAGAGAAACTGAGACAAAGACCAGACAAGATGAACTAAAATCATACGGAGAGTGACGGTGGGTGGCCGACCATAGAAACAGAAAAGGAAAAGCCAACCACAGAGAAACACATTAAAAAAAGCAGACTAAAATTGTAGCCCATAGGCCAGAATCAACACAAAAACACACACATTTACATTAAGCGATAAAATCCCCCTGCCCGGATAAAATGCAAAACTAAGTCTGCTATGGAACAGTCATAAGTTAAAAGCGCAGAGAGCATTTCAGCCATCGCAAAAGTCTGCCTGAGCACAGTTAAAAGGGCGCACTCCAACAGAATATGGACCACTGTCAAGGAAGCCCCACAACGACAAAGAGGTGGATCCTCACGACACAGGAAATAACTATGCATCAGTCAGGTGTGGCCAATGCGGAGACGACAAAGGATGACTGAGTCCCTGCGATGGCTCGCATGGATGACCACCACACAGTCATCGTCTCCTTGTTATGACGGAGTTTGTTTTTCATGAGCAGGTTGCGCCAATCACTGTCACATAAATCTAAAACTTTTTGGCGTAATAGTGCCCGCAAATCAGTCTCCGGGAGGCTAATCTCCAGAGATGCTTTACTGGTGGCCTCTTTCGCCAGGCAGTCAACAGTTTCATTGCAAGCTATCTCAACATAGCTTGGGTTCCAAACAAAGACAACAGATCCGCCGCAACGGGCAAGATTATGCAGGGACAACTGGATAGCCATCACCAGATGAGAATGAGGGAAACACTGGTCGAGAGCTGGTAAACCGCTCAGGTAATCGCCACAGATAATGAAGGACTCACCTGAGCAGGAGCGGAGATACTCTAGAGCTCGAAAGATGGTGACCACGTCAGCAGTGTAAAAACTGCAGCCAGCCGGTAATGAAAGTTGTTCACAATGGTCCACTAGAGTTAGGGCATAACCGACACGACCAGCAACCATCGAACCAACAGTGTAGACAATGCCAGAGCCGTGATACGTGGCTAAGATAGAATAAAAGTGGTGGCACAAGGCCTCCTCAATGGCATCACTTTGTTAGTATGATTAGTACACAGACACAATCATTACATTTCTTTTATGGAGTTTGTTTGTTGGAATGGTTACTACAAAGCCAAAATCATTGCATTTCATTCATTACCCTATGTATGGTTACTACAATCATTACATTTCATCCATTACCTGATGTGACATATTTCTGAGGGAAGAATCATGGCATTTCATCTATCACCCTATGTGAAATATTTCTGAGAAAAGCTACAGAAAGGTCCTCCCTCATTTGCGTTTGTTTTTTGGTATGGTTACTACAAAGCCAGAATCATCGCATTTCATCTATAACCCTATGTGATGTATTTAGGAGAGAAGGTGAAGAATGCTAAGGACTGATAGTTGGTATGATTAGTACGCAACCCTACGTGAAGTATTTCTGAGAGAAGGTGCAGAAAGCTCCTCCATCACTTTCTTCTGATTGTTGGTATGATTAGTACACAGACACAATCTTTGCATTTCATCCATTACCTGATGTGAATTATTTCTGAGGGAAGATAATGAAAGCTCCTCCCTCATTTGCGTTTGATTGTTGGTAAGGATACTACAAAGATAGAATCATTGGATTTCATCTATTACCCTATGTGAAATATTTCTCAGAAAAGGTACAGAAAGCTCCTCCCTCATTTGTGTTTGTTTGTTGGTATGGTTACTACAAAGCACGAATAATTGCATTTCATCTATTCTCCTATATGAAGTATTTCAGAGAGAAGCTGCAGAAAGCTACTCCCTCACATGCATCTGATTGTTTGTATGATTAGTACACAGACACAATCATTACATTTTATCCATTACTTAAAGTGAATTATTTCTGATGGATACCTGCAGAAAGCTCCTCCCACACTTGCATCTGTTTGTTGTTAAGATTAGTACACAGACACAATCATTACACTCCATCCAATACCTGACGTGAAATATTTCTGAGGGAAGCTACAGAGAGCTCCTCTCTCAGTTGCGTTTGTTTGTTGGTATGGTTACCACAAAGCCAGAATCATCGCATTTCATCTATTTCCCTATGTGAAGTATTTCTGAGGTAAGCTACAGAAAGCTCAAGCGCCATTTGGGTTTGTTTCTTGGTATGGTTATTACAAAGCCAGAATCATCGTATTTCTTTCTTTACCCTATGTGATGTATTTGAGAAAAAAGCTGCAGAAAGCTCCTCCCTCACTCGCATCTGTTCTTTGGAATGATTAGTACAGAGACACAATCATTACATTCATCATTACCTGATGTGAAGTATTTCTGAGGGAGGCTGCAGAAAGCTATTCCCTCAATAGCATCTGTTTGTTGTTCTGATCAGTACACAGACACAATTTTTTCATTTCATCCGTTACCTGATGTGAAGTATTTCTGAGGAAAGCTATAGAAATAACCTCCCTTAGTTGCGTTTGTTGGTTGGTATTATTACTACAAAGCCAGAATCATTGCATTCCATCTATTACCACTTGTGATGTATTTCAGAGAGAGACTGCAGAAATCTCCTCCCTCACTTGCATCTGTTTGTTGGTACGATTAGTACACTGACACAATCATTACATTTCGTCCATTACCTGATGTGAAGTATTTCTGAGGGAAGCTACAGAAAGCTCCTCCCTCATTTTCGTTTGTTTGTTGGAATGGTTACTATAAAGCCAGAATCATCGCATTTCATCTATTATCCTATGTGAAATACTTCTGAGATTAGCTGCAGAGTGCCACTCCCTCATTTGTGTTTGTTTGTTTGTATGGTTACTACAAAACCAGAATTATTGCATTTTATCCATTACCCTACGTGATGTATCTCGGAGAGAAGATGCAGAAAGCTCGTCCCACACTTGCACCTCTTTGTTCTTATGATTAGTACACAGACACAATCATTACATTCCATCCATTACCAGATGTGAAATATATTGGAGGGAAGCTACAGAAAGCACCTCCCTCAATTGTGTTTGTTTGTTGGTCTGGTTATTACAAAGCCAGAATTAACGCATCTCATCTATTACCCTATGTGAAGTATTTCTGAGAATACCTAAAGAAAGCTACTCATTCATTTGCATTTGTTTTTGGTATGGTTACTACAAAGCCAGAATCATTGCATTTCATCTATTACCCCATGTGATGTATTTCAGAGAGAAGCTGCAGAATCCTTGTACCTCACTTGCACCTGTTTGTTGTTATGATTAGTACACAGACACAATCATTGCATTCCATCCATTACCTGATGTGAAATATTTCTGAGGGAAACTACTGAAAGCACAACCCTCATTTGAGTTTCATTGGTGGTATGGTTACTACAGAGCCAGAATCATCGCATTTAATCTATTAACCTATGTGATGAATTTCAGAGAAAAGCTGCAGAAAGCTCATTACTCATTTGCATCTGTTTATGGTATGATGAGTACACAGACACAATCATTACATTTCATCCATTACCTGATGTGAAATATTTCTCAGGGGAGCTACAGAAAGCTCCTCTCTCAGTTGCGTTTGTTTGTTGGTAAGGTTACTACAAATATAGTGTCATCGCATTTCATCTATTACCCTATGTGAAATATTTCTAAATAAAACTACAGGAAGCTCAAGTGTCATTTGCGTTTGTTTGTTGGTATGGTTACTTCAAAGCCAGAATCATCGCAATTCATATATTACTTTATGTGATGTATTTCAGCATGGAGCTGCAGAAAGCTCCACCCTCACTTGCATCTGTTTGTTATAATGATTAATACACACACACACTCATTACATAACATCCATTACCTGATGTGAAGTATTTCTGAGGGAAGCTGCAGAAATCTCTTCCCTCACTTGCATCTGTTTATGGTATGATTAGTACACAGACACAATCATTACTTTTCATCCATTACTGGATGTGAAGTATTTATAAGGGAAGCTGCAGAAAGCTCATCCCTCACCTACATCTGTTTGTTGTTATGATTAGTACACAGACACAATCATTTCATTTCATCCATTACCTGATGTGAAGTATTTCTGAGGGGGGCTACAGCAAGCTCCTCAATCATTTGCTTTTGTTTGTTGGTATTATTACTACAAAGCCAGAATCATCGCATTTCATCTATCACACTATGTGAAGTATTCCTGAGAAAAGCTACAGAAGGCTCAAGTGTCATTTGCGTTTGTTTGTTTTTATGGTTACTACAAAACCAGAATCATCGCATTTCATCCATTATCCTATGTGATGTATCTCAGAGAGAAGCTGAAGAAAGCTCGTGCCTCACTTGCTCCTCTTTTTGTTATGATTAGTACACAGACACAATCGTTAAATTTCATCCATTACCTGTTGTGAAATATTTCAGAGGGAGGCTACAGAAAGCACAACGCTCATTTGGGTTTCATTTGTTGGTATGGTTACTACAAAGCCAAAATCATCGCATTTCATCTATTACCCCATGTGATGAATTTCTGAGAATAGCTACAGAAAGCTCCCCCCTTATTTGCTTTAGTTTGTTGGTATGGTTATTATAAAGCCAGAATCATCACAATTCATCTATTACTTTATGTGATGTATTTCAGAAAGGATCGGCAGAAAGCTCCTCTCTCACTTGCATTTGTTTGTTATAATGATTAATACACACTCACACTCATTACATTACATCCATTACCTGATGTGAAGTATTTCTGCGGGAAGCTGCAGAAAGCACTTCCCTCACTTGCATCTGTTTGTTGTTCTTATCAGTACACAGACACAACCATAACATTTCATCCATTACCTGATGTGAGGTATTTCTGAGGGAATTTACAGAAAGATCTTACCTTAGTTGCATTTGTTGGTTGGTATGGTTACTACAAAGCCAGAATCTTTGAATATCATCTATTACTCCATGCGATGTATTTCAGAAAGAGACTGCAGAAATTTTCTCCCTCACTTGCATCTGATTGTTGGTACAATTAGTACACAGACACAATCATTACATTTCATGCATTACCAGATGTGAAGTATTTATGAGTGAAATGTGTTTGTTTGTTGGTATGGTTACTACAAATCCAGAATCATCGCATTTCATCTATTACCCTATGTGAAGTATTTCTAAAAAATGCTACAGAAAGCTCAAGTGTCATTTGCGTTTAGTTTGTTGGTATGGTTACTACAAAGCCAGATTCATCGCATTTCATCTATTACCCTGTGTGAAGTATTTCTGAGAATAGCTACAGAAAGCTCCTCCTACATATGTGTTTGCTTGTTGGTATGGTTACTACTAAGCCCGAATCATCACATTTCATTTATTACCCTATGTGAAGTATTTCTAAAAAAAGCTACAGGAAGCTCAAGTGTCATTTGCGTTTGGTTTGTTGGTATGGTTACTACAAAGCCAGAATCGTTGCATTTCATCTATTACCCTATGTGAAGTTTTTCTGAGAATAGATACAAAATGCTCATCCCTCATTTGCCTTAGTTTGTTGGGCTGGTTATTACAAAGCCAGAATCATCTTATTTCATATTTTACCCTATGTGATGTATTTCAGATAGAAGCTGCAGAAAGCTCCTCCCTCATTTGCATCTGTTTGTTGGTATGATTAGTACACCGACACAATCATTACATTTCATCCATTACCTGATGTGAAATATTTCTGAAGGAAGCTATAGAAAGCTCCTCACTCATTTGCGTTTGTTAGTTGGTATGGTTACTACAAAGCCAGAATCATTGCATTTCACCCATTACCCTATGTGAGGTATTTCAGAGAGAAGCAGCAGAAAGCTCCTCCCTCACTTGCATCTGTTTGTTGGGATGATTAGTACACAGCCACAATCATTACATTTCATTTATTACATGATGTGAAGTAATTCTGAGGGAAGCTAGAGGAAGTTCCTCCCTCATTTGCGTTTGTTTGTTAGTATGGTTACCACAGAGCCTGAATCATTGCATATCATCTATTACCCTACATGATGTATTTCAGTTAATAGCTGCAGAAAGCTCTTCCCGCACTTGCATCTGTTTATGGTATGATTAGTACACAGACACAATCGATACATTTCATCCATTACTGGATGTGGAATATATCTGAGGGAAGCTGCAGAAAGCTCTTATCTCACTTACACCTGTTTTTTGTTATGAATAGTACACAGACACAATCACTGCATTTCATCCATTACCTGATGTGAAGTATTTCTGAGGGGGGCTACCAAAAGCTCCTCCCTTAGTTGTGTTTGTTTGTTGGTATGGTTACTACAAAGCCAGCATCATCGCATTTTATCTATTACCCTTTGTGAAGTATTTTGAAAAAAAGCTACAGGAAGCTCAAGCGTCATTTTCATTTGCTTGTTGGTATGGTTACTACAAAGCCAGAATCGTCTCATTTCATCTATTACCCTATGAGAATTATTTCTGAGAATAGCTACAGAAAGCTCCTAACTCATTTGCATTAGTTTGTCCAGAATCATTGGATTTAATTTTTTACCCTATTTGATGTATTTCAGAGAGAAACAGCAGAAAGCTCCTCCCTCACTTGTATCTGTTTGTTGGTATGATTAGTACACAGACACAATGATTAGATTTCATCCATTACCTGATGTCAAATAATTCTGAGGGAAGCTACAGAAAACTCTACCCTCATTTGCATTTGTTTGTTAGTATGGCTACTTTAAATCCAGAATCATCACATTTCATCTATTACCCAATGTTAAGTATTTCTAAAGAAATCTACAGAAAGCTCCTCCCTCATTTTTGTTTGTTTGATGGTATAGTTACTACAAAGCCAGAATCATTGCATTTCATCCATTACCCTATGTGATTTATTTCAGCTGATGAAAGCTCCTTCCTCACTTGTATCTGTTTGTTGGAATGATTAGTACACAGACACAATCATTACATTTCACCCATTACCTGATGTGAAGTATTTCTGAGGGAAGCTACAGAAAGCTCCTCCGTCATTTGCGTTTGTTTGTTGGTGTGGTTACTACAAAGCCAGAATCATCACATTTCATCTATTACCCTATGTGATGTATTTCAGAGGGAAGCTGCAGAAAGCTCCTCCCTCACTTGCATCTGTTTGTGGGAATGATTACTACACAGACACAATCATTACATTTCATCCATTACCTGATGTGAAATATTTCTGAGGGAAGCTGCAGAAAGCTTATAACACTATTGTCTGCTGCTGCTGAACCATAACCTTAAAGCAGGTTGTGAAGTAAAACAATATTATTAAAGCAATTATGGTATAATGCAACAGAGCAGTGTTACTCTCTGGGAGGAATTTTGTTGTGTTGACCGTGTTGTACCTAACGGAAGTGGCTTATTGGAAATGAAAGTCAGAATTACGGAAATATTTGAACAGTAATAAACAAAATTTTGCCTATCTGCACTGTTTAACAGGTAAAGAAAACGGTCGCCAGCCTAAGTAGGCAAGAGAATGATTAACATTCTCGTTCAAGAAAATAGTTATTAGTAACTTGAATGGATAAACACAACCTATACATTGTCACATGCGAGAGCAGTATACTCTTGACACATTCATGTGGGTACGGTAAGATTGAAACTAACAGTTAAAGCAGCACAAACTATTTGCAAAATTATAACAGATACTGTAGCACACTATTACTTTCAGGGCTTACACAAACTGAATGGTCTTTATAACATTGTTACTACTAACTGCAGAATCATTAATTGGATATAGGTTAAGTCTCTCTCAGTTAAGTGCGTTACAATTTAAAATGAAAGTTAATTTGAATCCACTTACAGGTTGCTCCTCACTATCATTTGATTAAAGAAATTAAGGTTTTCCGAATTAGTGGTCTTTCTGTTACTTGTTACCAAGCATTAACCCAATATACAAACTGTGGATCCTGTTATATTATTAATAAGCGCTTCTAATACACAGGAGAGACATACACTTAGCAGACTTGAGTATATAATGTTCCACACTGCAGTTCTCCACTTTTACTACATTGACACACAAAATTAACATATATGTAAGATACTGACTCACCTTCTGTGATTTACAACAGGCGGTAATGAGATCATTTACGAAGCAAAACTTTATAAGCCTCAGCCTCACGAACTTTTTAATTTGAAGTTGGCAACAATTCATTAATAAGCAGTTTTATTAGGAAAATTACTTTCATTAACTTTCTTTTTTTATGTTCGAGAGGCATTAATTAGCAAAAACACTGGTCTTTAATGTTCTTTCAGTAGGGACACTCAGAAATCTCTTTACTTCAAACGGAGAGGAACCTGATAGGTGTTATGGTAAGGAGAAAAATCAAGGTAGGTACATAACCTCAGTTACAAATTACCTTATATTTGAGCACACTAACACATCCATTTAGCTGATCCATCACTGTACATCATTATAGTACTCAATTACAGTGATTGCGCAATGTAGTGGCGACTGCATGTCAGTAGGTGGAATTGCGGGTAGAATTGCTGGACTCTGTCATTTCTTGGTGGCGATGATAGATACAAATTCCAGAATAGTTCCAGCTACTTATCCATTACCTGATGTGAAGTATTTCTGAGGGAAGCTACAGAAAGTTGCACCATCACTTACGTTTGTCTGTTAGTATTGTTACTACAAAGCCAGAATAATCGCACTTCATCTATAACCCTTAGTGAAGTATTTCTAAGAATAGCTACAGAAAGCTTCTCCCTCATTTGCGTTAGTTTGTTGGGATGGTTGTTACAAAGCCAAATTCATCGTATTTCATATTTTACCCTATGTGGTGTATTTCAGATAGAAGCCTCAGAAAGCTTATCTCTCACTTGCATATGTTTGTTGGTATGATTGGTACACCATCACAATCATTATATTTAATCCATCACCTGATGTGAAGTATTTCTGAGGGAAGCTACAGAAAGCTCCTCAATCATTTGCGTATGTTTGTTGGTATGGTTACTACAAAGCCAGAATCATCAGAATTCATCTATTATCCTATGTAATGTATTTCAGAGAGAAGCTCAGAAAGCTCCTCCCTCACTTGCATATGGTTGTTTTTATGATTAGTACAGAGACACAGTCATTACATTTCATCCATTACCTGATGTGATGTATTTCTGAGGTAAGCTACAGAAAGCTCCTCCCTCATTTGCGTTTGGTTGTTGGTATGGTTACTACAAAGCCAGAATCATCACATTTTATCTATTACCCTATGTAAAGTATTTCTGAGAAAAGCTACAGAAAGCTATTGCGTCATTTGCATTTGTTTGTTGCTGTGGTTACTACAAAGCCAGAATCATTGCATTTCATCTATTACCCTATGTGATGTATTTCAGAGAGAAGCTGCAGAAAGCTCCACCCTCCCTTTAATCTGATTGTTGGTATGGTTAGTACAAAGCCAGAATCATAGCATTTCACCTATTAAACTATGTGAAATATTTCTGAGGAAATCAACAGAAAGCTCCTCCCTCATTTGAGTTTGTTTGTTGGTATGGTTACTACAAAGCCAGAATCATCGTAATTCATCCTATACGTATATGAAGTATTTGTGAGAGAAGCTACAGAAAGCTCCTCACTCATGTGCATCTGTTTGTTGGTATGATTAGTACTCAGACACAATCACTACATTTCATCCATTACCTGATGTGGAGTATTTCTGAGGAATTCTAGAGAAAGCTTGCCCATCATTTACGTTTGTTTGTTGGTATGGTTACTACAAAGCCAGAATCAACGCATTTCATCTATTGCACTACGTGAAATATTTTCAAGAAAAGCTACAGAAAGCTCCTACCTCATTTGGTTTTGTTTTTTGGTATGGTTACTACAAAGCAAGAAACATCGTATTTCATATTTTACCATATGTGATGTATTTCAGACAGATGCTGCAGTAAGCTACTCCCTCACTTGCATTTGTTTGTTGGTATGATTAGTACATAGACACAACAATTATATTTCATTTATTACGTGATGTGAAGTATTTCTGAGACAAGCTACTGAATGCTCCTCCATCATTTGCGTTTGTTTGTTGGTATGGTTACTACAAAACCAGATTCATTGCATTTCATCAACTACCCTTTGTGATGTATTTCAGAGTGAAGCTGCAGAAAGCTTCTCCTTCACTTGCAACTGTTTGTTGGTATGATTAGTACACAGACACAATCATTACATTTCATCCATTTCCAGTTGTGAGGTATATCTGTGGGAAGCTAAAGAAAGCTCCTTCCTCAATTGCATTTGATTGTTGGTATGTTTTCTACCAAGTAAGAATCATTGCATTTCACACAATACCCCACGTGATGTGTTTCACAGAGAAGCTCCAGAAACCTCTTCCCTAATTTGCATCAGTTTGTTGGTATGATTAGTACACAGACACCATCATTACATTCCATCCATTACCTGATGTGGAGTATTTCTGAGGGAAGATGTAGAAAGCTCCTCACTCACTTGCATCTGTTTGCTGGTACGGTCACTACAAGCCAGAAACATCGCGTTTCATCTATTACACAATGTGAAGAATTTCTGAGAGAAACTACAGAAAGCTCCTCCATCACTTGCGTTTGTTTGTTTGTATGGTTACTACAAAGCCAGTATCATCACAGTTCATCTCTTACATTATGTGATGTATTTCAGAGAGAAGCTGCAGTTACTTCACCCTCACTTGCATCTGTTTGTTGATATGATTAGAATACAGACTCAATCATTACATATCACACATTACCTGATGTGAAATATTTCTGATGGAAGCTACAGAACGTTCCACCCTCTTTTGTGTTTGTTTGTTCTTAAGGTTACTACAAAGCCAGAATCATAGCATTTCATTTTTCACCCAATGTGAAGTATTTCTGAGAGAAGCCGCAGAAAGCTCGTCCCCCACTTACATCTGTTTGTTGGTATGTTTAGTACACACACACAATCAATACATTTCATTTATTGCATGATGTGAAGTATTTCTGAGGGAAGTTACAGAAAGCTCCTCAATCATTTGCGTATGTTTGTTGGTATGGTTACTACAAAGCCAGATTCATCGCAATTCATCTATTACCCTGTGTGAACTATTTCTGAGAATAGCTACAGAAAGCTCCTCCCACATTTGCCTTAGGTTATTGGTATGGTTATTACAAAGGCAGAATCATCGGATTTCATTTTTTACCCTTAATGATGCACTTCAGAGAGAAGCTGCAGAAAGCTCCTCCCTCACATGCATTTGTTTGTTGGTATGATTATCACACAGACACAATCATTACATTTCATCCATTAGCTGATGTTGAGTTCTTGTGAGGGATGCTACAGAAAGCTCGCCCCTCATTTACGTTTGTTTGTTGGTATGGTTACTACAAAGCCAGAATCAACACATTTCATCTATTGGACTTCGAGAAATATTTTTGACAAAAGCTACAGAAAGCTTTCTACCACATTGGTGTTTGGTTTTTTGTATGGTTACTAGAAAGCAAGAGTCATCGTATTTCATATTTTACCCAATGTGATGTATTTATGACAGATGCTGCAGAAAGCTACACCCTAACTTGCATCTGTTTGTTGGTATGATTAGTACACAGACACAATCATTACATTTCATTCATTACCTTATGTGAAGTATTTCTGAGACAAGCTACAGAAAGCTCCCACCTCATTTTGGTTTGATTGTTGGTATGGTTAATACAAAGCCAGAATAAATGCATTTCATCCATTACTCTTTGTGATGTATTTAAGACAGAGGCTGCAGGAAGCTCCTCCCTCATTTGCATTTGATTGTTGGTATGGTTACTACAAAGCCAGAATCATTGCTATTCATCCATTACCCTCTGTGATGTATTTCAGAGAAAAGGTACAGAAAACACCTCCGTCACTTGCATCTGTTTGTTGGTATGATTAGTACACAGACACAATCATTAAATTCCTTCCATTACCTGATGTGATGTATTTCTGAGGTGAGCTACAGAAAGCTCCCCCCTCATTTGCATTTGTTTGTTGGCATGGTTACTTCAAATCCAGAATCATCGCATTTCAACTATTACCCAATGTGATGTATTTCAGAGAGAAGATGCTAAAAGCTCCTCCCTCACTTGCATCTGTTTGTTGGCTTGATTAAACAGACACAATCATTACATTTCATCCATTTCCTGATGTGAAGTATTTCTGAGGGAAGCTACACAAAGCGCCTCCCTCACTTGCATCTGTTTGTTTGTATGATTGGTACACAGACACAATCATTACATTTCATCCATTACCTGATATGGTGTATTTCTGAGGGAAGCTACAGAAAGCTCCTCCCTCTATGACGTGCATTTGTTGGTAAGATTACTACTAAGCCAGAATCATTGCATTTCATCTATTACCCTATTTGATGTATTTCAGAGAGAAGCTGCAGAAAGCTCATCCCTCACTTGCATCTGTTTGTTGGTATCATTCGTACACAGACACAATCATTACATTTCATTCATTACCTAATGTGAAGTATTTCTGAGATAAGCTATAGAAAGCTCCCCCCTCATCTGGATTTTGTTTGTTGGTATGGTTACTACCATGCCAGAAACATAGCATTTCATCAACTACCCTATGTGAAGTATTTCTGAGAAAAGCTGCAGGACGCTCCTCCCTCACTTGCATCTGTTTTTTGGTAAGATTACTATACAGACACTGTGGTTACATTTCATCCCTTACCTGATGTGATATATTTCTCTGGGATGCTACAGAAAGCTCCACCTGCACTTGTGTTTGTTTGTTGGTATGGATACTATAAGCCCAGAATCATCGCATTTCATCTATTACCCTATGTGATGTATTTCTGAGAGAAGCTACAGAAAGATCCTCCCTCACTTGCATCTGTTGTTGGTATGATTAGGACACAGACACAATTATTACATTTCATCCATTACCTGATGTAAAGTATTTGTGAGGGAAGCTACAGAAAGCTTCTCCCTCATTTGTGTGTGTTTGTTGGTATGGTTACTACAAATCCAGAATCATCGCATTTCATTTTTACCCTATGTGAAGTATCTCAGTGGGAAGCTGCAGAAAGTTCCACCCTCACTTGCATATGTTTGTTGGTATGATTAGTACACAGACACAATCATTACATTTCATTCATTACCCGATGTGAATTATTTGTGACGGAAGCTACAGAAGCTCCTCCTTCATTTGTGTTTGTTTGTTGGTAAGGTTACTACAATGCTAGGATCATTGAATTTCATCTATTACCGTATGTGATGTATTTCTGAGTGAAGCTACATAAAGAACCACCATCATTTGTGTTTTTTTGTTGGTATGGTTACTACAAAGCCGGAATCCTCGCATTTCATCTATTACCCTATGTGAAGTATTGCTGAGAAAAGGTACAAAAAGCTCCCACCTCATTTTGGTTTGATTGTTGGTATGGTTACTACAAAGCCACAATAATTGCATTTCATCCATTACCCTTTGTGATGTATTTCAGACAGAGGATGCAGGATTCTCCTAGCTCATTTGCTTTTGATTGTTGGTATGGTCACTACAAAGCCAGAATCATTGCATTTCATCCATTACCGTGTGTGATGTTTTTCATAGAAAAGGTACAGAAAACTCCTCCTTCACTTGCATCTGTTTGTTGGTATGATAACTACACAGACACAATCATTACATTTCATCCATTACCTGATGTGAAGTATTTCTGAGGGAAGCTACAGAAAGCTCATCCCTCATTTGTGTTTGTTTGTTGGTATGGTTACTACAAACCCAGAATCGTTAAATTTCATTCATTACCCTATGCGAAGTATTTATGAGAGAATCTGCAGAAAGCTAATCACTCACCTGCTTCTGCTTTGTGGTATGATTAGTACACAGACACAATCATTACATTTCATCCATTGCTAATGTGAAGTATTTAAGAGAGAAGCCACCGAAAGCTACTCCCCCGTTTGCGTCACTTTGTTGTTATCGTTATTACAAAGCCAGAATCTTTGCATTTCTTTCACTACACTACGTGAAGTACTTCTGAGAGAAGCTACAGAACACTCCTCCGTCACTTGCATCTGTTTCTAGGTAAGATTAATACACAGTTACAATCATTAGATTTCATCCATTACCTGATGTGAAGTATTTCTGAGGGAAGCTGGAGAAAGCTCCTCCCTCATTTGCGTTTGTTTGCTGGTATGGTTACTTCAAAGCCAGAATAACCGCATTTTATCTAATACTCTATGTGAAGTTTTTTGTTGGGAAGCTGCAGATCGCTGCTCCATCACTTGTATCTGATTGTTGGTAATATTAGTTCTCAGACTCATTCAATACCTTTCATCAATTACCTAATGTGAACTATTTCTGAGGGTAGCTAGAGAAAGCTCCTCCCTCATATGTGTTTTTCTGTTTGTATGGTTACAACAAACCCAGAATCATCCCATTTCATCTATTACCCTATGTGAAGTATTTCTGATAGAAGCTGCAGAAAGCTCCTCCCTCACTTGCATTTTAGTACACAGACACAATCATTACATCTCATCCATAACCTGTTGTGTAGTATTTCTGAGGGAAGCTACAGCAAACTCATCCCCCATTTGAGTTTGTTTGTTGAATGGTTACTACTAAGCCAGAATCATTGCATTTCATCTATTACCCTATTTGATGTATTTCAGAGAGAAGCTGCAGAAAGCTCTTCCCTCTCTTGCATCTGTTTGTTGGTATGATTAGTACACAGACACAATCATTATATTTCATTCATTACTTAATGTGAAGTATTTCTGAGGGAAGCTACAGATAGCTCCCCCCTCATTTGGATTTGTTTGTTGGTATGGTTACTACAAGCCCAGAATCATCGCATTTCATCTTTTACCCTATGTGAAGTATTTCTGAGTATAGCTACAGAAAGCTCCTCCCTCATTTGCATTAGTTTGTTGGTATGGTTATTACAAAGCCAAAATCATTGGATTTCATTTTTTACCCTATGTGGTGTGTTTCAGGTAGAAGCTACAGAAAGCTCCTCCCTCACTTGCGTCTCTTTGTTGGTATGGTTAGTACAAAGCCAGAATATTCGCATTCCATCTATTACCCTATTTGAAGTATATCTGAGAGATGTTGCGGAAAGCTCCTCCCTCTCTTGTATCTGTTTGTTGGTATGATTAGTACACAGACCCAATCATGACTTTTCATCTTTTACCTGATGTGAAGTATTTATGAGAGGAGCCGCAGAATGCTCCTCCCTCATTTGTGTCTCTTTGTTGGTATGCTTACTACAAAGCTAGAATAATCATTTTCATCCATTACCCTATGTTAAGTATTTCAGAGGGAAGCTGCAGAAAGCTCCTCCCTCATAGGCATCTATCTGTTGTTAGGGTTCCTACATAGCCAGAATCATCGTATTTCATCCACTACCTGATGTGAGGTATTTAAAAGAAGCTACAGAAAGCTCGTCCCTCATTTCTGTTTCTTTGTTGATATGGTTACTACAAAGCCAGAATCATCACATTTCATCCCTTACCCTATGTGAACTATTTCTGAGAGGAGCTGCAGAAAGCTCCTCCCTCAAAGACGTGTCGTTGTTGGTAAGGTTATTACAAAGTCAGAATCATCGCATTTTATCCATTACACTTCGTGAAGTATTTCTGAGAGGAGCTGCAGAATGCACTTGCCTCATAGGTGTTTCTTTATTGGAGAAGTGACTACAAAGCCAGAATCATCACATTTGGTCCTTTACCCTATGTGAAATTTTTTAAGGGAAGCTACAGAAAGCTCCTCCCTCATTTGCCTCTCTGTGTTCTTCCGGTTACTACAAAGCCAGAATCAATGCATTCCATGCATTACCCTTTGTGAAGCATTTCTGTGAGAAACTGCAGAAGGCTCATCCCCCATTGGCGTCTGTTTGTTGGTATGGTTACTACAAAGCCAGATTCATCGCATTTCATCCATTACACTATGTGAAGTATTTCTGAGAAGAGCTACAGAAAGCTAATCTCTCATTTGCTTCTCTTTGTTAGTAAGGTTACTACAAAGCCAGAATCATTGCATTTTATCCATTACTTTATGTGAAGTATTTCTGAAAGAAGCTACACGGCATCTAAGTGTGAACCCATGTCTATGGTCCTCTGAGTCTTGTGGATGATTAGCAAGAGCAGGGTTTCACATGGCCGTCTTTTTCAAAACAAATGCTGATTCCTACAGAGTAGATTTGTAGTCTCCAGAAAACTCATTATACTCTAACATAATTTGTGTTCCAAAGTTCTACAACTAATCAACATTAGAGATATAGGTCTATAGTTCTCCACATCTGTTCGAAGTCCCTTCTTGAAAATGGAGAAGACCATGCCGTTTTCCAATCCTTTGGAATGCTATGCTCTTCTAGAGACCTACGGTACACTGCTACAAGAAGGGGGCTAAGTTCCATCGCATGCTCTGTGTAAAATCTAACTGGTATCCCTTCAGGTCCAGTGGGCTTTCCTCTTTTGTGTGATTTTAATTTTTTCTCTATCACTCTGTCGTCTATTTTGGTATCTACCCTATTGTCATCTGTGGTGTCAGGACATTTTGTTTTGATCCACCTATCGCTTTGACATAAGACCAAAATTTCTTAAATTTTCTGCCAAGTCAGTACATAGAACATTACTTTTGAATTCATTAAGTGCCTCTCACATAGCCCTCCTCACACTACATTTCACTTCGCATAATTTTTGTTTGTCTGCAAGGCTTTGGATATGTTTATGTTTGTTGTGAAGTTCCCTTTGCTTCCGCAGCAGTTTTCTAACTCGGTTGATGTACCATGGTGGCTCTTTTCCATCTCTTACGATCTTGCTTGGCACATACTCATCTAACGCATATTGTACGATGGTTTTGACCTTGTCCACTGATCCTCAACACTATCTGTACTTGAGACAAAACTTTTGTGTTGAGCTGTCAGGTACTCTGTAATCTGCTTTTTGTCAGTTTTGCTAAACAGAAAAATGTTCCTCCCTTTTTTAATTTTTCAATTTATGGCTGAAATCATCGATGCAGTAACTGCTTTATGATTGCTGATTCCCTGTTCTGCATTCACTGTTTCAAATAGTTCAGGTCTTTTTGTCACCAGAAGGTCTAATATGTTATCGCCACGAGTTGGTTCTCTGTTTAACTGCTCAAGGTATTTTTCAGATAAAGCACTTAAAAAAAAATTCACTGGATTCTTTGTCCTTGCCATCCGTTATGAACGTTTGTCTCCCAGTCTATATCTGGCAAATTAAAATCTCCACCATGAACTATAACATGGTGGAGAAATCTGCTCAAAATATTTTCCAAATTACCCTTCAGGTGCTCAGCGACAACAGCTGCTGAGCCAGGAGGCCTATAGAGACATCCATAGGACTGTTGCTATTCACAATATACATAAATGACCTTGTGGATGACATCGGAAGTTAACTGAGGCTTTTTGCAGATGATGCTGTGGTGTATTGAGAGGTTGCAACAACGGAAAATTGTACTGAAATGCAGGAGGATCTCCAGCAAATTGACGCATGGTGCAGGAAATGGCAATTCAGTCTCAATGTAGACAAGTGTAATGTGCTGTGAATTCACTGAAAGATAGATCCCTTATCATTTATCTACAAAATAGCAGGTCAGCAACTGGAAGCAGTTAATTCCATAAATTATCTGGGAGTACGCAGTAGGAGTGATTTAAACTGGAATGATCATATAAAGTTGATCGTCAGTAAAGCATATGCCAGACTGAGATACGTTGGAAGAATCCTAAGTAAATGCAATCCGAAAACAAAGGAAGTAGGTTACAGTACGCTTGTTCGCCCACTGCTTGAATACTGCTCAGCAGTGTGGGATCCGTACCAGATAGGGTTGATAGAAGAGATAGGGAAGATCCAACGGAGAGCAGCGCACTTCGTTACAGGATGATTTAGTAATCTCGAAAGGGTTACGGAGATGATAGACAATCTCCAGTGGAAGACTCTGCAGGAGAGACGCTCAGTACTCGGTATGGGCTTTTGTTAAAGTTTCGGGAACATACCTTTACCGAAGAGTCAAGCATTATATTGCTACTTCCTACATATACCTTGCAGAGAGACCATGAGTACAAAATCAGGGATTAGAGCAAAAACAGAAGCATACCGACAATACATCTTTCAATGAACAATACGAGACTGGAATAGAAGGGAGAACGGATAGAGGTACTCAGGGTACCCTCCAAAAACACACAGTCAGGTGTCTTGCGGAGTATGGATGTAGATGTAGATGTAGATGTAGATGTAGAACCTGCCGAAAGGTCCTCCATCATTTGTGTCTCTTTGTTGGTATGATTACTACAAAGCCAGAATCATTGCATTTGATCCATTACCATATGTGAATTATTTCTGAAAGAAGCTGCAGAAAGCCCCTCCTGCAGCAGCATATCTATATTGATATGATTACTACAAAGCAAGAATTATTGCATTTCATCCATTACCCTATGCGAATTATTTCTGAAAGGAGTTCCATACAGTTCCTGCTACATCAGTGTCTTTATGGTCGTATATTTAATACAAAGCTAGAATCATCCCATTTCATTCATCACGCTATGTGAATTATTTCTGAAAGAAGTTGCAGAAAGCTCCTCCCACAGCAGCGTCTCTCTGTTGGTATGATTACCACAAAGCCAGAATCAACATATTTCATACATTATCCTATGTGAATTATTGCTGAAAGAAGATGCAGAAGGCTTCACTCACAGCACCACCTGTTTCTTGTTATGGTTACTACAAAGCTAGGAACATCGCATATCATCCATTACACTATGTGAATAATTTCTGAATGAAGCAGCAGAAAGTTCCTTCTGCAGTAGTGTCTCCTTGCTTGTATGATTCCTACAAAGCCAGAATCAATGCATTTAATCCATTAGCATATGTGATTTATTTTTGAAAGGACCTGCAAAAAGCTCCTCACATAGCAGCGTCTTTTTGCTCATATGATTACTACAAAGCCAGAATCATTCCATTTCATTCATTACCATATGTGTATTATTTCCGAAAAGAGGTGCAGAAATCTCCTTCCACAGTAGTTCCTCTTTTTTCATCAGATTACTATAAAAACCAGAATCATCCAATTTCATCCATTACACTATGTGAATTATTTCTGAAAGGAGCTGCAGAAAAGCTCCTAGCACAGCAGCATCTTTTTGTTGATATGATTACTACAAAGCCACAATCACGCATTTCATCCATTACCCTATGCAAATTATTTCTGAAAGAAGTTGCAGTCCCTCCTCCAGCAGCAGTGTCTATTTGTTGGTATGATTACCACAAAGCCAGAATCATCGCATTTCATCCATTATCCTATGTGAATTATTTCTAAAAGAAGCTGCAGAAGGCTTCTCCCACCTCACTACCTCTCTGTTGTTATGATTACTACAAAGCTAGAATCATCCTATTTCATCTATTACCCTAAGTGAATTATTTCTGAACAATGCTGCTGAAATCTCCTCCTGCAGCAGCATCTCTTTGTTGCTATGATTACTACAATGCCAGAATCATCGCATTTCATCCATTACCCTATGTGAATTATTTCTCAAAGAAGTTACAGAAAGCGTCTCCCACAGCTGCATCTTTTTCTCCGTATGATTATTACAAAGCCAGAATCATCCAATTTCATCCATTACTGTATGTGGTTATTTTCTAAAAGAAGCTGCAGAAAGCTCCTCCCGCAGCAGCATCTCTTTTTTGGTATCATTACAACAAAGCCATAACCGTCACACTACATCCATAACCGTATCTGATCTATTTCTAAAAGAAGTTGCAGAAAGCTCCTCAGGCAGCAGTGTCACATTGTTCATATGATTACTGCAAAGTGAGAATCATCCCATTTCATCCATCATGCTATGTGAATTATTTCTGAAAGAAGTTTCAGAAATCTCCTCCCACAGCACCGTGTCTTTGTTGGTATGATTACTACGAAGCCAGAATCATCTCATTTCATCCTTAAGACTATATGAATTATTTCTCACAGGCAGTGTCAAAAGAACCTCCCACTGCAGCGTCACATTGTTGGTATGATTACTCCAAAACCAGAATCAAAACATTTCATCCATTACACTATGTGCATTTTCTCTGAAAGAAGCTACAGAAAGCTCCACCCATATTTGCGTTACTTTGTTGGTGTCATTACTACAAGACCAGAATCATCAATTTTCATCTATTACCCTATGTGAATTACTTTTGAAAAAAGCTGCAAAATGTTCCACCCACAATGGCGTCACTCTGTTGGTATGATTAATAGAAATCCTCAATTGTCACATTTCATCTGTTACCCTATTTGAATTTTTTTTCCGGAAGAAGCTGCAGAAAACGCCTCTCACATTTGCGTTGTTTTCTTGGTATGATTACTACAAAGTGAGAATCATTGCATTTCTTTGATTACCCTATGTGAATTATTTCTGAAAGGAGCTGCAGAAAGGTCCTGCCGCAATTGTGTCACTTTGTTGCTATGATTACAACAATGCCAGAATCATTTCATTTCATCCATTACCCTATGAGAATTATTTCTAAATGATGCTACAAAGAGCTCCTCCCACACTTGCGTCACACTACAAAGCCAGAATCATTACATTTCATCAATTACACCATGCGAATTATTTCTGAAAGAAGCTGCAAAAAGCTCCTCCTACATTCGCATCACTTTGTTGGTATGATTACTACAAAGCCAGAGTCATTGAATTTCATGAATAACCCTATGCGAATTATTTCTGAATGAAGCTGCAGAAAGCTCCTCCCACATTTGCATCACTTTGTTGGTATGATTACTACAAAGCCAGAATCATCGCATTTCATGCAATTCCATATGTGAATTTTTTTTTTCAAGAGAATCAGCAGAACGCTCATACCACAGCAGCTTCACATTGTTGGTATGATTACATAAAAGCCAGAATCATTGCATATTGTCCATTACACTACCTGAAATATTTCTGAGAGGAGCTGCAGAAAGCTCCACTCACACTACTACACTTTGATCCTACAGTTACTACAAAGACAGAATCATCACATTTCATCCATTGCCCTATGAGTATTATTTCTGAAAGGAACTGCAGGGAGCTCCTACCACACTGCTATCACTTTCATGGTATAGTTACAACAAGGCCAGAATCTTCTGATTTCATCCACTACCATACGTTAATTATTGCTGAAATGAATTGCTTGTAGCTCTGCTCACAGTACTGTAACTTTGTTAGTACAGTTTCTACAAGGCCACATTCATCGCATTTCATCCACAACCCTGTGGAAATTATTTCTGAAAGAAGCTGCAGAAAGATTCTCTCACATTACTATCACATTGTTGGTTCAGTTGTGATCTATTTCTGAAGGAAGCTGCAAAAGCACCTCTCTCAGTACTGTCACATTGTTTGAAATTTTACACAAAGCAATACTACTACTACTACTACTACGTGATCAGGCCCAGTAGACCACACACATCTACAAGTTACCTCCTCCACTGTATTCTGTCCAATGCTGCTATCTGCCATTCGTCCACATCTATTGACACTTGGATTAAATTTTCATGGGATCCACCACTCCAATGGTTCTTGGGTCTCCCTGGAAGTCTCTTTCCTGTAGGTGTGAAATCCAGGAGCTTCCGAGGCCATCTGTGATCCTCCATCCAAGCTACAATGTCGGCCCACTGCATTTGTTTGGCTTTGAGGGTACCTGCTATGTTGGGCCACTGGTATAGTTCCTCAAGCGCTTCATTGTATCTGATCCTCCATTCCCCAGTATCTGCATCCAGAACTGTACCAAAAATCTTCCGAAGCACTTTTCTCTCAAAAACAAGGAGCTTATGGAAGCCCTGTTTCCGGATACTCCATATCTCACAGCCATATAGAACAAGAGGCTGGATAAAGGTTTTGTACGGTTGAATCTTGAACTGTCTGGAGAGATATTTCTACCAAAGCAGTTGTGCTAGGCTGTGGAAAGATCGGTTTCCTGCTTGTATTCTGGCATTGATCTCTGCATCACATGACGAGTTCACAGTGGAAAGTGCCCCTAGGTATTTGAATTCTTGCACTCTCTTGTAGGAAAGGTCCACAACAAGCAACAAGCATTGCATTTTATCGATAACCCTATGAAGATTATATCTGAAAGAAGCTGACAAAAGCTCCTCTCAAATTACTATCCCTTTGTTGGTATAGTTACAAAAAAGCCACAATCATGGCATTTCATCTTTAACACTATGATAATTATTTCTGGAAGAAGCTCCAGAAAGCTCCTCTCACACTACAATCACTTTCACAGTTAGTTACTACAAAGCCACAGTCGTCTCATTTCAGCCATAACACTATGTGAATTATTTCTGGATGAAGCTGCAGAAAGCTCCTCTCACACTACAATCACTTTCTTGGTGTAGTTACCATAAAGCCAGAATCATCACATTTCATTCATAACACTATGTGAATTATTTCTGAAAGAATCTGCAGTAAGATGCTCTTCCTTAACAATCAATCTGTTCATATAGCTACTACAAAGCAACAATCATTGCATTTAATTTGTAACGTCATGTGAATTATTTCTGAAAGAAGCCACAGAACGCTCCCCTCAAAATACTATAAACCTTGATGGTGTAGTTACTACAAAGCCACAATTATTCCATTTGATTCATAGCATGCTGTGAAATATTTCTGAAAGAATCTGCAAAAAGTTCCATTCACTCTAGAACCAAAGTGTTGGTATAGTTATTAAAAAGTGACAATCATTGCACTTCACTCATAATGGTATGTGAATTATTTCTGAAAGAAGCTGCAGAAAGCTCACAATACTATCACCTTGTCGGTATAGTAACTACAAAGTCATATCCATCGCATTTTATGCATAACCCTATGTGAATTATTTCTGAAAGACGCTGCACAAAGGTACTCTCACTGTAGAATCATTTTGTTGCTATAGCTACAACAAAACCACATACATGGCATCTCACCCATAACACTATGAGATTTATTTCTTAAAGAAGCTGCAGGAAGATTCCCTCACAATACTATCACTTTGTTGTTATAGTTACTGAAGACATACAACCATTGCATTTAATCCATAACCATATGTGTATTATTTCTGAAAGAAGGTGCAGCAAGCTCCTCTCACTCAAGTATCAATCTGTTGGTATAGCTATTACAAAGCCACAATCCTAGCATTTCATCCATAAGCCTATGTGATTTATTCCTGAAAGAAGCCGCAGGAAGCTCCCCTCACAATACTATCACTTTTCCAGTATAATTACTAATGAGCCACAATCATCTCATCTCATTCGTAGTCCTATGTGAATTATTTCCAAAAGAAACTGTAAAAAGCTTTCCGACCAATACCATGAGTTTTGGTACAGTTACTAAAAAGCCACAATCATTGCATTTCATTCATAGTCCTATGTGAATTATTTCTGAAAGGAGCTTCAGAAAACTCCACTCACAATACTATCATCCTGTTGGTATAGTTACTACATAGCCACAATCATCACACTTCATCCAAAACCCTATGTGAATTATTTCTGAAAGAAGCTCCAGCAAGCTCCTCTCACTCTATTACACTGTGTTGGTATGGTTACTACAAAGCAACAGTCACCCCATTTCATCCATAATCCTAAGTGCTTTATGGGACATAAGCTGCACGAAGCCCCCTCACAATACAATCACTTTGTTGGTTTCCTGAATGAGATTTTCACTCTGCAGCGGAGTGTGCATTGATATGAAACTTCCTGGCAGATTAAAACTGTTTGCCCTACCGAGACTCGAACTCAGAAACTTTGCCTTTTGTGGGCAAGTGCTCTACCATCTGAGCTACCATAGCATGACTTACGCCCGGTCCTCACAGCTTTACTTCTGCCAGTATCTCGGCTCCTACCTTCCAAACTTTACAAATTTTCTCCTGTGAATCTTGCAGAATTAGCACTCCTGAAAGAAAGGATATTGCGGAGACATGGCTTAGCCACAGCCTGGGGGATGTTTCCAGAATGAGATTTTCACTCTGCAGTGTAGTGTGCACTGATATGAAACTTTCTAGCAGATTAAAACTGTTCTGGAAACATCCCCCAGGCTGTGGCTAAGCCATATCTCCATAGTATCCTTTCTTTCAGGAGTGCTAGTTCTGCAAGGTTCACAGGAGAGCTTCTGTAAAGTTTGGAAGATAGGAGACGAGATACTGGCAGAAGTAAAGCTGTGAGGACCTGTATCTTCATTAGGGTGATCCCCATATGCATCTGCTTCCCACTTACTTACTGTTTTTAGAGTGTCATATGCCTGTAACGCTATCAGGTGGCATCCGACATCACAGTGGGCAGTGGTCATAATGTTTTGGCTCCTCGGTGTATAGGGGATCTATACAAGGCAGATATAACTGAGGGCAACATCATACAAATAGTAGAAGAGACAGATGAAGGTAACAAGGGAGATATACTGTGAGAAGCATTTGACTGAGCACTGAAGACTCACAGTGAAACAAGGAAACAAGTACCCAGGGGTAGACAACATTCTGTCAAAACTACCGATAGCATTGGGAGAGACAACAATGACAAAATTATTCCATTTGCTGTGCTAGATGTACGAAACAGGTGAAATATCCACAAATTTCACTAAGAATGTATTAATTTCACTTCCAAAGAAATAAGGTGCTGTGAGGTGTGAATATTCCCAAACTGTCAGTTTAGGAATTTGTCGTTGCAGAATACAAACACAAATTCTTATATAAAAGGACCAAAAAGCAGCAGATACTGACTTCATAGAAGATAACTTTGGATTCTGGAGAAATGTAGGACCACATGTGACAATACTGACCCTACAACTTATCTTAGAAGATGCATTAAGGAAAGGCAAACCTATGTTTCTACCATTTGTAGACTTAGAGAAAGCTTTTGACAATGTTGACTGGAATGCTCTTCTTCAAATTATGAAGCAGGGATGAAATACAAGGAGTGAAAGACTATTTAAATTTTTTACAGAACCAGATGGCAGCTATAACAGTTGAGGGGCATGAAAGGGAAGCAGTGGTTGGGGAGCAAGTGACACAGGGTTGTAGCCTATACGTGACGTTATTCAAACTGTATATTTGGCAACCAGTAAAAGAAACAAAAGAAAAGTTCAGAATAGGAATTAAAATACATGGAGAAGAAATAAAAAACTTTGAGGTTTGCTGACAACATTGTAATTCTGTCAGAGACAGCAAAGGACCTGCAAGAGCAGTTGCACGGAATGGACAGTTCTTGAAAGGAAGATATGATATGAACATAAACAAAAGCAAAAGAAGATAATGGAATGTAGTCAAATTAAATCAGGTGATGTGAGGGAATTAGATTAATGAATGAGACACTTAAAGATGATGATTTTTGCTATTTGGGTAGCAAAATCGCTAATGATGTTCAAGGTAGAGATGATATAAAATCTAGGCAGACAATGGAGAGGAAAGTGTTTCTGAAGAAGAGAAATTTTGGAGCATTGAATATAAACTTAGGTTGTAGAGTAATTGCACTTTATGCAAGACACCTTTGTAGCTTTGTTTTCAGTGAGACATTTTTCAGCACTTTTTTTTGCTATCTTCAGACATGTAGATGTAGATAGTACAGAAAATGCTGAAACAGGTTTGTGTGAAAACACAGCTATGAACATGCCCGAAAAAAAAAGAGAGGGGAAATTTCTCTCTAATTTTCTTAGACACAGAAATAAAGAGAACTGCAATATTCACAACATGGAACTGCAATATTCACAACATGTTTATAGATTTAGGTGTTACAAAGATTTTTCTGGAAACATTTGTATTGATTGTTGTCATATACGAAGTGAAACATGGATATCAAACAGCTTAGACAGGATGAGAATAGAAGCTTCTGAAATGTGGTGCTACAGATGTATACTGAACATAAGGTGGGTGAATGGACTTGGAGAGAAAAGAAATTTCCTACACAATCTGACTAAAAGAAAGGATTAGTGGACAGGATGCATTCTAAGATGTTAACGGATCACTAGTTTAGCACTGGAGAGAAGTGTGGAGCAGTGGCACCACTCCCATATCGTATATTAAGATCCTCATAAGCCTTTTGGTAACTTTATTTTCAAAATTCTGATGATGAAGTTCATACTTTATGCAAAGTATCTTAACAGATATTGAATATAATAGAGGGAAACATTCCACATGGTAAAAATATACATAAAAAACAAAGATGCTGTGACTCACCAAATGATAAAACACTGGTAGACAGACGTTGCTTCATCTATAGGTTGTGAAAGTTTGAAATTTGTGTGTGTGTTTGTGTATTTTTTATTGTGTCTATCTACCATCACTTTCTCATTTGGTAAGTCACAGCAACTTTCTTTGTTATATGCATTAACAGATATTGATAATTGTTAGTTTAACTTTATCCACATTTGTAGTGCCAGTTATGGACATATTGCTGTGAATTTCCAGGATCTGTTGATACACTTTTGATCATCTGATTTTTCTAATTTCTATTGACACCAGTACTAATGAGCAAGAGTCCTGAATTACAAATTACAGATTTTTCAGTAACTACATTTTAATATGCAAGATGGGTCCCATAATAATAATAATAAGCCCTTGATTTCCAATGCATAGGCATAAATTAGAATTGAACTTTTGAATAGACGCTGCTCATGCGAAGTAACATACTGCTACAAACAAAATATAATGACAATATCCACAGCCAATAAAACTTAGCCTTCTGGCTCACAGGTTTTGTAAATAATAATAAATTAACATAATTCATTAATACCGTAGAACAAATCTGTTTACGGCCTACATTCACTCCACTTTCTTGATTCTGCTGTTAATCTTCTTCAGGTATGGCTTCAGTTTAACTAGGCTGCATTCTAGACCACTCTTGGGAACTATTTGTGTTGCCTCTCCATTCATTTAAGTCAGGCTGAGAGAACTTATTTTACAATTATGAGCAATAAATATCATTATGTGTGTGTTTCAGTTTTGTTTAGTAATATTTGTGTTTACAACAACCATTCTTTGCCGTGTTTTACTTAACTGTATGTGAAACAACTTTTGATCACTTCATCTGTATTGTGTGCACATTTACTTTCTGAAGAGATAATAAGTATTGTGCTCCACAGATGTCCATACTAAGTACTTGTCTGCTTACATCATTAGAAACTGTAAGAGATCTGGTCATCCCCAACAGGATCTTAAAGACATGATTAAAGATTAGTGAGCTCATAATTTTGAACTTATAAAAGAAACTTCTGGCTATCCATTTTAAGTACGGAACTATCAACAGTAATTTCAGGTGCTGATCCTCCGAAACTGTACAGCTTCTGAACGGCTTGTATCACAACTATTGATGTGACATAACACCTATGGTATATTTTCTATTGTCATCTGGAATGAAGTTCCCATTCTATCCATTACAGGGTTTAACCTTACTTGAACCATCATCATGATGATGAACATCTCAATAATTTAGTGGGTTCTGAACCTGAAACATGAAATAGTAGAGGACTACAAATACGACAGTGGGAGCTCATCTTCAGTGCTGTATGAAAGATCATGCACAAAAATCCTTGTGGGATAGTGTTGCTAACAACTATTGTTTTGATTTAGTTAACTTCAGTGCTAGTAAACAGTCACTATTGCTCAATAGATATTAAAACTGAAAATAAGTAAATTTTTGAAATATGTAGAATCTGATCACAGATGAAAGAAAATAGAAATAATCTTAAATATATGTTCTTGATTATTAGCATTATTTTCAGAGAGAGATAACAGAAATAAGATTGAGCCCACAGTGTTTTAAATGTTTCAAAGCCAGAAGCTTCTTCAAGGAAATGCACCCAACTGTAGAGCTTTTCTTTGACGGTAGACAATGATAATCCCATTCCTTAATAGAATGTTGATACCTTGCATATTGGCTGCATATTAATAATCATAACAAATCTTCATCAGAGCAAGGAAAACAAACACAAAAGCACACAAGCTCTGGCACCCAAGACCAGACTGCAAGCAGAAGCACATGGTGGGAGAAGCAAACAGGTGGTAGGGAAGGAGGAGAATGGGGCAGGGAGAGATAGTAGGGTAGGGGGACAGTTATGTGCTGCTTGTGGACGGTTACAGGGACAAAGTGGGGACAGAGTACGGCAGCTAGTTGGAGTCAGGAGATTAGACAGATGTCAGCAGGGGGGTGGGAGGGCCATCAGAAAAGGAGGTAGCTATAAAAACTGTGGGTGCATTACTGGAATTGAGTTCTGGAATGGGAACAAGGAATGGTATAGTTTGGTGGTAGACAGTGACTAATGAAGGTTGAGGGTTACTTAAATGTAAGCTATACTGTAGGGAGAGTTCCCACTAGTGCAATTCAGAAAAGTTGGTGTTGGTGGGAAGAATCCAGAAGGCGCAGGTTGTGAAGCAGTCACTGAAATGACAAATGTCATGCTGCGCAGCATGCTCAGCAATTGATTGGCCCAACTGTTTCTTCATCACAGGATTTTGGTTGTCATTCATGTGAACATACATTTTGTCAGTTGCCGTGTCAACATAAAATACAGCTCAGTGGTTGCAGCTTAGCTCTTGGATCACATGACTGGTTTCACAGGTAGCATTGTCTTTGATTGGGCTAGCGATAATTGTGAGTGGACTGGAGTAGGTGGTGGAGGGAGGATGTATGGGACAAGTCTTGCATCTATGTCTATTACAGGGGCATGAGCCATGAGGAAAGGGCAGCAAGCAGGGGTTGTGTAGTAGTGATATTCTCTAGGTTCAGTGGTCAGTGGAATACTACTGTGGAAGGGATGTAAAAGATAGTGCTTAATAGATTCCCCATTCCAGGGTACTATGATATATACTTTTGGTTTGTAAATAAAGCTTCCTTTTCCTTCTGCTAGTTACTTTATTTATCCTATATGTGTTTCGCCTTCTGTTCTAAGGCATCATCAGTGGGATATATAATGATACAATTTTGTTAGTTTTAGATTATTAAACAGTTCACTTTGTAAAAAAAAGTAATTACTTATGATTTGCTAATTTGCTTATCCTCACATCTGGTCTGGAGGTCACACTACCACTTTTATCACTGCCATATAATCACATTTTTGTGTTCCCACCTTCCATACACCATTCACCATATTTCTTCCCTTTCTTTGGTCGACTATTGTTCCTTTGTCACTCGATACATTTATTTCGTCGTACACTGTTTTTCTCAACGTAAATATCGCTACTCTATTATTTGTTTCATCTTCTTTGAGAAATTTACCTATTTGTTGCAAATGTAACGAAGTATATGTTCGAGACTAACTTCTATTTCTGAAGTTTATACTGTGTGTGCGTATGATTGAGTGAGAGGGAGGGAGGGGGATAGAGCTGACGAGTTTTAATTTGGGTGGGGGGGGGGCAGTGGAGGGGGGAATACAAGCTATCAGTGAGTGGTTGAAAACTTTGGTGACAGCGACAGCTGATTTGACTTTTCCTTTCAATATTCTGTGGAGGGGCTCATGGATTTTTTGGATTCTATTATTATTATATTGGACTGTATTATTTTATTAATCCTTTTTGCAGATGGTATTCTATTATTTTAAATAATGAATGGCTTGGCATGTGTACTTGGTCATTCAACAGGATTTTCCCTTCTGCTTTGGTTTTCTGTATGTGGTAATTTTCTTGCATTATTAGGAGGTGTTGTTTTACTGTCGATTATAATTATTTTATGTCATTGTCTCTAGTGGTTGGTTTGTGGTCATTTTCCCTTAGGCATTCTGCAAATGTGATGTGGTTTGTCCCATATTTCCAAACTCTCATGTGTTTTTTTATCTGATATCAGATGTTCCCCTGTTTGCTCTATGTAACTGCCTTCACAAGTGTTACACTGTAGCTGGTATATACCTGCTTTCTGGTATATGTCTCTGTTATTAGTCAATTTTGGGGTGTATTTTTGCATAGAACTGTCTGTTGTGTCTGCTATGTTTATTCCTTGTCTCTTGAAAATGTTGGTGATTTGATAGGTGAGTTTGCGTTTGTATGTCATTGTGTACCATCTATTGTTTTCTTTCAACTTTTTCTGATTATCCTGTGCAGTTGTTATGGGACTACATGTTTGTGTTTGGTTCTGTTGTGTTGTTGTCTGTGGTTTGGAGCTTTCTGCTTTTATTTTACTTTTAATTTTGTTGTTAAGCTTTGTTACTGTGTTACTGTTGTAACCATTATTTTGTGCCTCCTGCATCATTATGTCCCATTCTTTTTGGTAGCCTTCTTTGGCAAGTGGTACTGTGTTGAGTCTATGGAGCATGTGTTGAAGTGCTGTTTGCTTTTGTGTGTGCGGGTGGTTAGAGGACTGAGGAATCATATTGTCTGTTGCTGTGGGTTTACGGTAAATTTCAAACATATGCTTATGGTTCTGTTTTTTTATTGTTATATCCAGGAAGTTAATTTGGTTGTTCTGTTCTCTTTCAATTGTGAATTTTATATTTTTATGGATCTTGCTGATGTCAGTATGTAGTTTTTCAATTTATCTTTGTGGTATATTTGTTAAGCAAAGGATGTCATCCATGTATCTGAACCACTATAATATGTTGTATTCTTTTGCTAATATTTTTGTGAAAATGATCTGTTAAATGTGGTTTACCAAAATATCTGCTAAGGCTTCTGAAACTGGGGACCCAATTGGTAATCCATCTTCTTCTAAATAAAATTCATTACTGAATTTGAAGTAATTTTGTTGTGTTATGAGCTTTATTAGTGTGTATATTTCCTTAATCTGTTCATCAGGAAGGTGACTATAAGTTTTCAGGTACTTATCTATAATTTCTATTACTTCTGGTACTCCTGGCTGGTGTGACCAAGCCATTCTAGGCACATCAGTCAGGAACTGCGCAGCCACTAAGGTTGCAATTTCGAATCCTGCCTCGGGCATGACAGTGTGTGTGTTGTCCTTAGGTTAGTTAGGTTTAAGTAGTTCTAAGATCTAAGGGACTGATGACTTCAGATGTTAAGTCCCATAGTGCTCAGAGCCATTTGAACCATTTCTGGCACTGGTATGTTGCAATACATGATTTCTATAACAAATGAAAAGAGGGTTATATCTTTTGTTCGTTGTATTTGCTGTGTAGTGTTTTTAATGGTTCTGTGTTCTTGTACTTTGAAATTTTCAGACAGAAATTTTAACATGTATCCTGCAAGCTCTGAAGTGGGGGGAGTTTCTGAAATCCAGTATTGGCCTCACAGAAGATTCGGTTTGTGGATTTTTGGTTGGCTTTGGAGAACCAGCGCAGTGGGACTGATCTATGACAACTTTCTTTTCTCTATGTTATCCAATATGATGTCAATATTTTTCAGAGTGTGTTTTCTTTTTTTTTTTTTACTTTTGTCTTTAATCAGAATGTCATGTCTGATTTTAAATTTGTAATGCTATTTTGTAAAATGAATTCTTGTGTTTTTTCAATGTATTGTTCTTTGTGTATCAGTAATATTGTGGTCTCCTTGTCTCCTTTTAAAATGTTGTTGTTGTTGTTGTTGTTGTTGATGTGGTCTTCAGTCCTGAGACTGGTTTGATGCAGCTCTCCATGCTACTCTATCCTGTGAAAGCTTCTTCATCTCCCAGTACCTACTGCAACCTACATCCTTCTGAATCTGCTGAGTGTATTCTTCTCTTGGTCTCCCTCTATGATTTTTGCCCTCCATGCTGCCCTCCAATACTACATTGGTGATCCCTTGATGCCTCAGAGCATGTCCTACCAACCGATCCCTTCTTCTAGTCAAGTTGTGCCACAAACTTCCCTTCTCCCCATTCCTATTCAATACCTCCTCATTAGTTACGTGATCTACCCATCTAATCTTCAGCATTCTTCTCTAGCACCACATTTCGAAAGCTTCTATTCTCTTCTTGTCCAAACCAGTTATCATCCATGTTTCACTTCCATACATGGCTACACTTCATACAAATACTTTCAGGAAAGAGTTCCTGACACTTAAATCTATACTCGATGTTAACAAATTTCTCTTCTTTATAAACGCTTTCCTTGCCATTGCTAGTCTACATTTTATATCCTCTCTACTTCAACCATCATCAGTTATTTTGCTCCCCAAATAGCAAAACTCATTTACTACTTTAAGTGTCTCATTTCCTAATCTAATTCCTTCAGCATCACCCGACTTTATTTGACTACATTCCTTTATCCTCATTTAGCTTTTGTTGATGTTCATCTTATATCCTCGTTTCAAGCCACTATCCATTCCAATCAACTGCTCTTCCAAGTCCTTTGCTGACTCTGACAGAATTACAATGTCATAGGCGTACCTCAAAGTTTTTATTTCTTCCCCATGGATTTTAATACCTACTCTGAATTTTTCTTTTGTTTCCTTTACTTCTTGCTCAATATACAGATTGAATAACATCAGTGAGAGGCTACAACCCTGTCTCACTCCCTTCCCAACCACTGCTTCCCTTTTATGCCCCTCGACTCTTATGACTGCCATCTGGTTTCTGTACAAATTGCAAATAGCCTTTCGCTCCCTGTATTTTACCCCTGCCACCTTTAGAATTTGAAAGAGAGTATTCCAATCAACATAGTCAAAAGCTTTCTCTAAGTCTACAAATGCTAGAAACATAGGTTTGCCTTTCCTTAATCTTTCTTCTAAGATAAGTCGTAAGGTCAGTATTGCCTCATGTGTTCCAGTATTTCTATGGAATCCAAACTGATCTCCCAGAGGTCAGCTTCTACTAGTTTTTCCATTCGTCTGTAAACCATTCATGTTAGTATTTTGCAGCTGTCACTTATTAAACTGATTGTTTGGTAATTTTCTCAACTGTCAACACCTGCTTTCTTTGGGATTGGAATTATTATTTTAAAATGATAACATTTTGTTTTTGTAGTTTTCTCCTAATTTTTCCGTGTTGCAGATCTGAGTTTTTGTTGTTTTGTGTTGTTGCATTTTTATGCTGGTTATTATATTCTGGATTTATTTTTTTACTAGTTCTCTAGTTAATCCAATGCTGACACTGCTATTTTCATTCCTATCATCCCTTGTCAAAACACTTTATGCTTCTATAATTAGATTTCATAAGTAACCTTCATCTATTTCTGAATTTAGATTGTATTTTCATCCTTTCTCCAACAGCTGTCTTTCTTTACTGTTTAACTGTGTGTCCGTAAGGTTCACTAATCTTGGGTAGAATTTGTGTGTGTGAGTAAAGGTAATATGTTGTAACTGGAGTTTTTTGAGTTGGTTGATCTTTCTTCTATGAACTGTTTCTATTCTTTGTGCAGCAGTTTTTGTAAGCCTGGCATGGCATGAATAACAAGTCTGTTTGTGTGGCCATCCTCTGCAGCAAGCATATAAAAATTTGTTTTGTAAATAAAGCTGCCTTACCCTGCTGCTAGTTACTTTATTTATCCCGTACACTTTTCACCTTCTCCTGTTCTAAGGTATCATCAGTGGGATTTATAACGATACAGTTGTGTTAGTTTCATATTATTAAACAGTTAAATTCACATTTTTTTAAAAAAGAGTAGCTACTTACATTTTGGTGATTTGCATTTTCTCACAACTGCCTATCATACAAGTTCATGGCCAGGGATAATGACGTGTCCTGGGGTCCACTGATAAACCACGGAATGGCTCCCAAGCAGGTGACGTGGAAACTGCTTCATGAGATAGGCATTCTCTGAAGCTGACCTACATTCTGTCTACACCATGGGGTTTTCTGGCTTTGGGAGATGGAATGGCATAACAGCACACATAACAAACTGCATGTCATTAAGGAGGCTATGAATGTGTGGAAGTCTTCCAGGCAGGCCTCTCCCAGGGAATCAGTCATCCTCTTCCGGCTCTGCATTGACTATATGAGGCTAATGCATGGTTAACTACTCTGTTGCGAGAAGCCACCTAAGTGTCGATGTGGCTTCCAAATGACAGTTGTTCACCTCTTGCTGGACTACTCACATTTAACTGCTCTGTGACAGACTTTCAACTTTCCCACCAACCTGCCTTCGGTGTTGGACACAATGACTCCACAGCAGCTTTAGTTCTACATTTTATCCGTGAGAGTGGGTTTTATACTTCTATATAGGGTTTAGTGTATCCTTTGACCCTCTGTGTCCTCCAGCCTAGTGCTTTACGGTTGAGTTTTTAATGTGTTGCAGAGTCACTGGCTTTCCCTTTCTATTCTCGTGCTTGCCAGCCACTGTAATCTGCTTTCATGTTTTACTCTCTTCTGTTGTTTCCTTGTCCTCTTTTGTTCCTTTTAGTGTTCATAGTGTGCCCTTCATTCTTATGGCTTTTCCTTTCTTTCTGTTTTGTGTTACACATTTAATCCGTTTTATTCTCACTCTTGTGGCATTGCTTTTTAGGAACATTGGTGAGGCAGATGGTGTGATAGCTGTCCACATCAAGTGCGTTTTTACACAATCTCACCATAGCCGGTTGAAGATGATGATTATATGTCACTTGTAGTCAGATGAGGTATGTTTAATCACCTGGCTGTGGATGCGGTCAGGCCCAGGAACTGTGTCGATGCAATGTGCAAGAGCACTGAAAAGCTTCCACTTTGTAAATGGGGCGTTATAGGATTCACCACAGCATGTAGTGCATTAGAGTACATTACCTTTCAGCCACCGTTCCAGTGTGCGAAACCTTGGGGGGTGATTATCCAATGCAGTGCCAGGCAAAGTGCCCAGAAATCGCATTTGTGTTGGTACATAACTCGCCATTTAAGGTAACACCAGGGACAGCCATTGAGGCTTGGTACCCAAAGAGACATTTGATCTTTTTCCAGACTTTGGAAGACATGTGGCCTCCAATGGTGGAGACTTATCTCCCCAACACCACTCCTTCTGTTGCTCGATAAGGTAGCGAACACTGGCACAGAGCCATTTAAAGACAATGATGTGCTCCAGGGAAGGGTGCCACTTACGGGCTGTAAAGCTTGCAGACACTCTTCAATTGCCTGAACGATTTGCGGCGACCACCAAGTGACTGCCTTACTCCTTGGGCAACCTAAAGAGCGAGGGATTCCGTTTTCTGTGACATAAACAATTGTGCTAGTCATCTGCTCAACCATCACATCGATATTACAATGTAGGGGAGATTCAGCGGTGACAGCTAAGGTGAAAGTTACCCAGTTAGCCTTGTTCAAAGCCCATCTGGGCAGGCATCTGTGTGCCTGATGCTGGGGCACTGCCAGGAAGATGGGGAAGTGCTCACTACCACACAGGTAGTCATGTCTTCTTCAGTGGATGGATGGGAGATGTTCTGGGCTGCAGATTGATACGTCAATGGCTAAGTAACTCCCATGAGCCACACTGAAACATGTGGCGGCCCCAGTATTTAAGAGTCATAGGTCAAATTGCAACAGTAAATTTCGACAACTCTGCCTCGCCCAGTAACTATGGTACCACCCCACAAGGGGTTATGGGCATTAAAATCTTCCCGAAGAAGGAAAGGTTTAGGCAGTTTATCAATTAGTGCAGCTAATACATTCAGGGGTACTGCACCATCTAGATGAAGATATACATTTCACACAGTTATTTCCTGCATCATCTTTATTCTGACAGCCACAGCTTCAAGAGAGTTTTGAAGGGGCACATGTTCACTACAGACTGAGTTTAGAACATAAACGCAAACTCCACCTGTCAATCGATTATAGTCACTGTGGTTGCTGTAATATGCCTTATAGTCACGGAGGGCAGGGAACCAGGTTACCTGGAGGGCAATGCAGATAGCAGGTTTAAACCTCAACAGTTGCTGTAGCTCAGCCAGGCAGTGGATAAAACCACCACAGTTGCACTGGACGATGACATCGTGAGACTGGGAAGGCACGGAAAATTCAGTGAAGCACTGTATGGCTCACAGTCACCTGCTTCCACTGATTTATTGCCTGAATAGTCTATATCCATCATGTGAGAGGGTCTGGCAAGATCTACACTCCTGGAAATGGAAAAAAGAACACATAGATACCGGTGTGTCAGACCCACCATACTTGCTCCGCACACTGCGAGAGGGCTGTACAAGCAATGATCACACGCACGGCACAGCGGACACACCAGGAACCGCGGTGTTGGCCGTTGAATGGCACTAGCTGCACAGCAGTTGTGCATCGCCGCCGTCAGTGTCAGCCAGTTTGCCGTGGCATACGGAGCTCCATCGCAGTCTTTAACACTGGTAGCATGCCGCGACAGCATGGACGTGAACCGTATGTGCAGTTGATGGACTTTGAGCGAGGGCATATAGTGGGCATGCGGGAGGCCGGGTGGACGTACCGCCGAATTGCTCAACACATGGGGCGTGAGGTCTCCACAGTACATCGATGTTGTCGCCAGTGGTCGGCGGAAGGTGCACGTGCCCGTCGACCTGGGACCGGACCGCAGCAACGCACGGATGCACGCCAAGACTGTAGGATCCTACGCAGTGACGTAGGGGACCGCACCGCCACTTCCCAGAAAATTAGGGACACTGTTGCTCCTGGGGTATCGGCGAGGACCATTCGCAACCGTCTCTATGAAGCTGGGCTACGGTCACGCACACCGTTAGGCCGTCTTCCGCTCACGCCCCAACATCGTGCATCCCGCCTCCAGTGGTGTCACGACAGGCGTGAATGGGGGACGAATGGAGACGTGTCGTCTTCAGCGATGAGAGTTGCTTCTGCCTTGGTGCCAATGATGGTCGTATGCGTGTTTGGCGCCGTGCAGGTGAGCGCCAAAATCAGGACTGCATACAACCGAGGCACACAGGGCCAACACCCAGCATCATGGTGTGGGGAGCAATCTCCTACACTGGCCGTACACCTCAAGTGATCGTCGAGGGGACACTGAATAGTGCACAGTACATCCAAACCGTCATCGAACCCATCGTTCTACCATTCCTAGACCGGCAAGGGAACTTGCTGTTCCAACAGGACAATGCACATCCACATGTATCCCGTGCCACCCAACGTGCTCTAGAAGGTGTAAGTCAACTACCCTGGCCAGCAAGATCTTCGGATCTGTCCCCCAATGAGCATGTTTGGGACTGGATGAAGCGTCGTCTCACGTGGTCTGCACGTCCGGCACGAACACTGGTCCAACTGAGGCGCCAGGTGGAAATGGCATGGCAAGCCGTTCCACAGGACTACATCCAGCATCTCTACGATCGTCTGCATGGGAGAATAGCAGCCTGCATTGCTGCGAAAGGTGGATATACACTGTACTAGCGCCGACATTGTACATGCTCTGTTGCCTGTGTCTATGTGCCTGTGGTTCTGTCAGTGTGATCATATGATGTATCTGACAACAAGAATGTGTCAATAAAGTTTCCCCTTCCTATGACAATGAATTCACGGTGTTCTTATTTCAATTTCCAGGAGTATAGGTACTTAGCAGGTGCCCAAATCTCCACCCCACCCTCAGCTGCAGAGCCTGTAGGTAGCAGTGGTGTGGGTGCGACCGCAATTTCTTTGGTCTTAGCGGTTTTCGTTTTGGATTTCTCTCACTGCTCCTTGGGTTTCCCTGGCTGGGAGGACTTCACTGGCTCAGTCTCCAGGACTGAGGATGAGCGTGACGTCCTACAGCCAGCTGCTTTTTTGCTCTTTGGCCACTGGCAGGTGTCCTGTTTCCCACTAGAAGATACCTAGGAATGGAGTGACCCAAGGGACCACTTCCTAGGGAGAGAAGCTGAAGAACACTTACGCTTCTCCAGCTCCAGCCATGATTGTTGCGCAATGATGGTGGCGGCGGGGGGCGGCGGGGGGCGGCGGGGGGGGGGGGGGGGGGGGGGCAGGGTGGTGTTGCTCCTCAAGTAGGTGGTGCAGGATCAACAGGGATGGAAATGCTCTCCAACATCAAGGGGGCAGGTGAGTCTACCAGCTCTGAGAGGTGACCTGGGTTGGCAGAGCTCATGGTGTCAGAACTGTTGTAGTGGTGGTGTAAGACTATGTCATACACACAGGGTGCAGGTGTTAAAATTTTCTCTTATCCTCAGTGTAGGTCATTCATTCCAGGGTCTTGTACTCCATGATTCTCCTTTCTTTCTGGAGAATCCTGCAGTCAGGTGAGCAAGGTGAATGGTGCTCTCTGCAGTTGACACAGATGGAAGGCAGTGCACATGGAGTATTGGGATGTGATGGGCATCCAAAATCTTGGTTTGTGACACTGGAAGTAGTGCGGGAAAACATATTGCTGAACTTCCAGCACTTCAGGCACCGAGTTGGGGGGTGGATACAGGGCCTTACATCACACCAGTAGACCATCACCTTGACCTTCTCGAACAATGTATCACCCTCAAAGGCCAATATGAAGGCACCGCTGGCAACCTCATTATCCTTCCGACCCCGGTGGACATGCTGGACGAAATTTACACCTCGTCACTCTAAATTGGCCAGCAGCTCAATTTCGGACTGCAAAAGAATGTCTCTATGAAATGTGATACCCTGGACCACATTTAGGCTCTTACTTGTTGTACTGTTGTGTGTTGAATTGTGCTTGTGATCGCTTAGAGACTGCTGGTGTTTCACCACCAGCAAGAGGTGATGGACTGCGCTTCATCGTTTGTCATCCACCCTGATGCCGCCCACTCTGACCAGGGGCCCTCCCAACAGGCGCCACCTGATAGGATGGCCTTTGCTGGGAGTCCTGATGCCTCAGGAGGATGGGCATCTACCCCTTGGCATATGCAGGGAGTTAACAGTGCAGTCATCAGTAGCACAATGCCTGTGTGGTTATGGGTCTAAAGATCTTAATTCACGAAGAACACGATGGACCTTTTAAGGCTCCCTTCTCCAGTTGGCTCATTCTTTTGGAAATGTTTGAAGAATGGAAGTCAAACCCTACAGGGGGCCATCACATAAAGGCTGAAACAAGTGAAACTCCTTTTAGTCACCTTGTACGACAGGCAGGAATACCCCGGACCTGCAGGGGAGAAGGAGAATATGATATGGTTGCTCCAGTATTGATTGTGCTACCATGTCATGAGTGGAATGCTGCACCTTTGCGAGGTGGTGGGTAACTGGAGCAATAAGGCACGGGGATGTGTTGTTGTACGAAGCTGGGAAGGTAATAACAGTGTGTGAAGGCCTCAGTGAGATCCTCAGCATATTTTCAGAGGAACTGCTCATCACTACTGATGCAACAGCCATGGATTACTAGGCTGTATGGAAGGGACTTCTTGGTATAGAAAGTGTTGCAGCTGTGAAAGTGTTCTAGAAACTAGAACTGAGATCCAGACATTTTTATTAATTATATTGCGCATCTTATGTGGTGAGAAAAAGTCAATAATTGTATCTGGGGACTTTATAATGTTAATATGTTGGTACACAGTGCAATTAAAATTCCGTTCCTTAACTTTCTATGTAGTTTCAACTTTTATTCTAATACACACATCAAAAAAGTTTTGCATAACCTCATTCCCTAGAGTTGGAGAGTAGAGAACCTGTACAGAAAATTGGAATAGAAATCAACATAAACAACATTTGTGCCCTTTTTATTGCTCATAAAAACCACACACTGCATGTTGTACCACTATACAGTGATACCTTCACAGGTAGGGGGTCCAGATTTCTGTATACACTGGTACCTCTAATACCCAATAGCACATCCACTTGCAATGATGCATGCCTGTATTTGTCATGGCATACCATCCACAAGTTCATCAAGGCACTGTTGGTCCAGATTGTCACAGTCCTCAACGGCGATTTGGCATAGATCCCCAAGAGGGGTTGGCGGGTCATGTTATCCATAAACAGCCATTTTCAATAAATCCCAGACAAGTTTGATGGGTTCTGTCTGGAGAGCATGCTGGCCACTCTAGTTAAACAATATAATTATCCCGAAGGAAGTCATTCATGGGGGTATGAATTCTCGTCCACAACAATTAATGCCTCACGAATATGCTGCCGATATCATTGCGCTATTGGTTGGAGAATGGCATTCATGTATCATGCAGCCATTATGATGCCTTCCATGACCAGCAGCAACATACATCAGCCCCACATAATGAAACTACACCTGCTGTACAGTGTGTCTTAGGTGTTCAGCTTCACCGTGTTGCCTCTAAACACGTCTCCAACGATTGTGTGGTTGAAGGCATATATGATACTCATTAGTGAAGAGAATGTGATGCCAATCCTGAGTGGTCTGTTCAGCATGTTGTTGGAACCATCTGTAAGACACTGCATGTTGTCATGGTTGCAAAAATTAACCTCACCATGGATGTCAGGAGTGGAGTTGCCCATCATACAGCCTGTGGTGCACAGTTTGAGTCATAACACAACATCCTGTGGCTCCACAAAAAGCATTATTCTGGCATTGCTGTCAGGGTTCCTATGAGCCATAATCCATAGCTAGCAGTCATCCACTGCAGTTGTAGCCCTTGGGTGGCTTGAGCGAGGATTGTCATCAGGAGTTCCTGTATCTCTGTAGGTCCTCTATGTTTGAACATTATCACTTTGGTTCACTTCGAGATGCCTGGACACTTCCCCTGTTGAGAGACCTTCCTAGCACAAAGTAACTAAGTGGATGTGATCAAACCACAGTATTGGCCATCTAGGCATGGCTGAACTTCAGACAACATGAGCTGTCTACCGCCTTCCAGGTGGAATGACTCGAACTTATTGGCTGTCGGAGCCCCTCCGTCTAATAGGTGCTGCTCATGCATGGTTGTTTACATCTTTGGGTGGGTTTAGTGACATCTCTTAACAGTCAAAGGGACTGTGTCTGTAATACAATATCCACAGTCAACATCTATCTTCAGGAGTTCTTGGAACTGGGATGATGCAAAACTTTTCCGGCATGTGTATAAATATCCCAGCTATGCTAACAACACTCTTCAAAAAGTTTCATAGACAATACATCTTCAAATCTAGAAACCTCAGATATAGAAGTAAGGAACATTGACCTAGGCTTATCTGACCACAATGCACTCATTACAGTTCTCACACTTCCCGTAAATACAACAATAGTACATCATAGGTACAAAAGAATTTTCTCCCCTGAAAACTGCCACCAGTTTACTACCACACTGACTGACCAATCCTCAGCATACGTATTGTCACAAACAAATACAAATGCCATGTTCTCTCTTTCCATGATAAATCTGGAAATGTGCTGTCTATAAAGATTCATGAAAGTCCACTCACATACACTTACAAAAACACACTGAGAAACTTCTACACTGAAGTGAAATTTTTTTCTGACACTAAAAAAGAAAAAAAAGTATGAAACTGCAAATGTAAGTGTATAAAAAGGATAATTAATGTAGCATACATATTACATAATTATAGATTGGTAAGGGAGTCAGACAATGAATCAAGCAGAACATGGTAAATAGTTAAAGAGAACTGGGAAAAGCAGTAAGGAACAGGAGACTATACTTATATCTGGAGATAACAATCAACTAAAAAAAGAAGCATTGCTCAATTACATTATTAACTACTTTCTAAGTGTACTTGAGAAACTAAGCATGAACTTTAACAAACAAAAGTAAAAACCAGCACCAAAGTAGGCATCAGTAGGAGAATAAGTTCCAAGTTCCACTAATGAATATGAAATGTGGAAGTAATTAATAGTCTGAGGCCAAAAATGTCTGCAGAAATGGATAAAGTGCAAGTGTCACAAATAAAAAAGTTGCGCCACAAATTTTGTAGCCACAGGTACATACTGCCAATTTCTCATTCAGTGAAGGTGTGTTCACACAGAGGATGAAAATTTCTAAGGTTAGAACTCTGTTCAAAAATGGGTATTCATGCTAGGTAGAAAACTGCAGACGTATGTCCCTCCTTCAATCTCTTTCATAAATCTTTAGGAAGTTGATGAAAATCAGGATCATAAGCTATTTCGACACCTCCAATCTTCTGAATTGTAATCAACACAGCTTTCATACAGGTTATAACACAGGAGCCATACAAGCCCCATGAAGGAGCCAGAAGGAATTTCGACCATAACAAAAGTGTTGTAGCAATCAACCAAGATCTTATCAATGCCTTTGATACAGTAAACCACTAAATACTCCATGAGAAACTGGAAGCTATAGCATCAAAGATATTGGCAAGGAACTAACTTAATCCTATCTACAACATAGAACACAGGTTTTGGAACTCACAGTGTCTCAAAACAGGCAAAAAATAAAGTGGCTATCAGATGCTAAGAGGGTGGCAAAAGGTGTCCTGTAGGGTACTGTTCATGGCCCCACCTATAATTTCTGATCTATATAATTGACATTAAAAGCCCAAACAGTTTGTCAAAAATGATGTTATTTGCAGACCATACAACCATAATTTGGTGATGATGGAAAATCCTTATCTATTACTGCTGAAAAAGTTGTGAAATGCGTGCTGCAGCAGTTTCTTCCTAATAAGTTAACATTTAATTTAAATAAAATAAATTAGCTACAGTACAGTAAAGGAAATGAGAAGTATATCCTCCAGTTTTTATTGAGTGACCATGAAATAGAGAAAGTAAAGTTTACAGAATTATTGGGCATGCACACTGACCATGTCTTCAGCTGGAAAAGCCATTGCATTTACATATCCCAAAAACTCAATTCTGCATGTTTTGCACCGAGCATAATTTATGGAATTTGTTGCAAACAATGTACAACGTTAGTGTATTTTGCTTATTTCCAGTCTGCTGTATCTTATAGAAGAATGTTCTGAGGTGTCAAAAAACCTCACTTGCAGATACTTTGAAATGACAGGAAAATGTCATTAAAATTATTAAATACAGCTCTCCACAAACACACTGCAAGCCCTTATTCATGCATTTAATAATACTTACAGTACCATTGTTGTTCATATTCAAAAGTATGTCTGATAGAAGTACACACACAAGTAATTTACATATGAATTCAGATTTACAGAAGTACAACACACGTCAGTAAGAATCTGCATGTAGAAAGAGCTATAAAAACAAAAACTCAAAACAGGTTGAGCCATTATGGAATAAAGCTGTATAACACACTGTCAATTTAGATCAAGGGAATTATGGATGACAAAAAATTTAAGTCAGAAATAAAACTTAAGTATTAAATTAATGTTTCTATATCATGGATGAGTATTTTGAATTCCTTGATGACTAATAACCACTTGTTTTCTTTTCATTATCATTCAAACATGCTGTTCTGATTGTAAATATTAAATATTGTTTGTATATTCTTGTTTCTTGAAGTGTACTGCTTGTATGTCAGAATTGTTATAGGGCACATCTAATACCAATCCATTAGTCCATTATGAAATTTTTTAAACACATTGTATAATGTTAATTTCATATTAGTTATATTAACATCTAGAATTGTGATGTATGTATGCTGTATCTCATTATGACAATACCTACATCATGTATGTGATGCAAAGGATACTATGGTGAACAGTAATTACTTACTTAAATCTGAACACACTTTTCTTTTTGTAAATAATAAAGAAAAAACACAAACTAGGAAATGATCGGAAAGTAATTATATGTACAAATTAACTTGGAATGTCAATGTAAAATGACTTTCTCCACATCATTACAATCTGTCATGCAAAATTGTCCATGGAATGTGTAACTAACTAACTTTATAATGGGTCACTGATGAAGGCGGAGTAGTTTCTTCTTTTATTTCTTTGATACACTAATAATAACACACAAATGGTAAAAACATTAAGCCGTTTTCAAGATTTTTAGTGTTGTTGTTGTTGTTGTTGTTGTGATCTTCAGTCCTGAGACTGGTTTGATGCAGCTCTCCATGCAACTCTATCCTGTGCAAGCTTCTTCATCTCCCAGTACATACTGTAGCCTACATCCTTCTGAATCTGCTTAGTGTATTAATCTCTAGGTCTCCCTCTATGATTTTCACCCTCCACACTGCCCTCCAATACTAAATTGGTGATCCCTTGATGCCTAAGTACATGTCCTACCAACCAATCCCTACTTCAAGTCAAGCTGTGCCACAAACTCCTCTTCTCTCCAATTCTATGGAATACCTCCCCATTAGTAATGTGATCTACCCATCTAATCTTCAGCATTCTTCTGTAGCACCAAATTTTGAAAGCTTCTATTCTCTTCTTGTCCAACTATTTATCATCCATGTTTCACTTCCATACATAGCTACACTCCATACAAATACTTTCAGAAACGACTCCCTGTATTCCAGCCAACATTGTCAAAAGCTTTTTCGAAGTCTATAAATGCTATAAACACAGGTTTGCCTTTTCTTAATCTAGCTTCTAAGATAAGTCATAGGGTCAGTGTTGCTGCACGTGTTCCAATATTTCTACGGAATCCGAACTGATCTTCCCCGAGGTCAGCTTCTACCAGTTTTTCCATTCATCCATAAAGAATTCTCGTTAGTATTTTGCACCTGTGACTTATTGAACTTATAGTTCGGTAATTTTCACATCTGTCAACACCTGCTTTCTTTGGGATTGGAATTATTATATTCTTCTTGACTTCTGAGGTTATTTCACCTGTCTCATACATTTTGCTCACCAGATGGTAGAGTTTTGTCAGGACTGGCTCTCCTAAGGCTGTCAGTAGTTCTAAAGGAATGTTGCCTACTCCCAGGGCCTTGTTTCAACTTAGGTCTTTCAGTGCTCTGTCAAACTCTTCGCGCAGCATCATATCTCTCACTTCATCTCAGCATTTTAAGTGTTATATAGGGACAAAATGGAAGAATCTGATGTCTTGGTTCAGTTACACGTAATATTTTTTGAGTGTTTTATCTACCAATGGGAAAATGCTCCTCTCTAAACACAAATAAGTGTATATGCTCCTTTTTAAATAATTGACTGAAAAATCTGATTCTAGCTGCCTCATCCTACTTTACACAGCACCTTCCCAAAAATTTCCCAAAACTTTTGGTACACAAATATACTTGTTCTCTTCTCACTAATATGTCACTCATACCCCTCACAGCGGCTTGCCCATTCTCACTCATTCACTACTACTATTACTACTACTACCACTACTAGTAGTACTAGTAGTAGTAGTAGTAGTAGTAGTAGTATTTCCTCTTGCTGTCACTGTCTCTGCCTTGCTCTATCTTACTACTACTATCTGTTTCACTCCTTCCTAGTGCTGCTGTATCTTCTCACTGACACACTGTCTCTCTTCTTTTTTGCCATTGTCACAGACTCAGTGTTGCATAATCATTGGTTCTCACCTACTTCCACATCCCAATTTTCTTCATTCCTCTCCAACCATGGAGAAAAGTTCGCATGGTGCATGTTGTATTAAATTCCGATGCAATTTCTATCTTTCATCAACACTCTGAAGGTACACCGATTACATAATGCCTCCAGTTGTGCTTTGGAAACTACTATTAGTCTTCCAGGGAACGATCAAAGCGTAGACAGTTTGAGACATTACTCCCATGGAGAAAAGTCCCCATGTTGCCTGTTGTATTCAATGCTGATGCAATTTCTGTGTTCCATCAACACTCTGAATGTCCAAAGATTACTGAATGCCTCCAGATGTGCTTCGGAAACTACTACTGGTTTTCCAGGGAACGATCAAAGCGTAGACAGTTTGAGACATTACTCCCATAGAGAAAAATCTAGTGCCTGTTGTATTCAATCCCGATGCAATTTCTGTGTTTCATCAACACTCTGAAGGTCCACAGATTACATAATGACTCCAGATGTGCTTCGGAAACTACTACTGGTCTTTCAGTGAACGATCTAAGCGTAGACAGTTTGAGACATTACTCCCATGGAGAAAAGTCCGCATGGTGCCTGTTGTTTTCAATGCCGATGCAATTTCTGTGTTTCATCAACACTCTGAATGTCCAACGATTACTGAATGTGTCCAGATGTCCTTTGGAAAATACTACTGGTCTTCCAGGGAACGATCAAGCCGTAGACAGTTTGAGATATTACTCCCATGGAGAAAAGTCCGCATGGTACCTGTTGTATTCAATCCCGATGCAATTTCTGTGTGTCATCAACACTCTGAAGGTCCAAAGATTGCAGAGTGCCTCCAGATGTGCTTCGGAAACTACTACTAGTCTTCCAGGGAACTATGTAAATCCAGACAGTTTGAGACTTTACTCCCACGGAGGAACATCCGCATGGTGCCTGTTGTATTCAATCCCGATGCACTTTCTGTGTTTCATGAACACTCTGAAGGTCCACAGATTTCAGAATGCCTCCAGATGTGCTTCGGAAACTATTGCTGGTCTTTCAGTAAACGATCAAAGCGTAGACAGTTTGAGACATTACTAACATGGAGAAAAGTCCGCATGGTGCCTGTTGTATATAATCACAATACAATTTCTATGTTTCATCAACACTCTGGACGTCCACAGAATACAGAGTGCCACCAGATGTGCTTCGGAAACTACTACTGGTCTTCCAGGAACGATGTAAGAGTAGACAGTTTGAGACATTACTCCCATCGAGAAAAGTCCGCATGGTGCCTGTTGTATTTAATCCCGATGCACTTTCTGTGATTCATGAACACTCTGAAGGTCCACAGATTACAGAATGCCTCCAAATGTGCTTCGGAAACAACTACTGCTCTTGCAGGCAAGGATCAAAGCGTAGACAGTGTGAGACATTACTCCCATGGAGAAAATTCCGCATGGTGAATGGTGTATTCCATCACGATGCAATTGTTTGTTTCACCAACACTCTGAAGGTCCACAGATTATATAATGCCTCCACATGTGCTTCGGAAACTAGTACTGGTCCTCCAGTGAAATATCTAAGCGTAGACAGTTTCAGAAATTCCTCCCATGGAGAAACGTCCGCCTTGTGCCTGTTGTATTCAATCCCTTATCAATTTCTGTGTTTCATCAAACCTCTGAAGTTCCAAAGATTACTGAATGCCTCCATATGTGCTTTGGAAACTACTACTGGTTCTTCCAGGGAACGGTCAAAGTGTAGACAGTTTGAGACATTACTTCCATGACGCCTGTTGTATTCAATCCCGATGCAATTTCTGTGTTTCTTCAACAATCTGAATGTCCGCAGATTAAAGAATGGCTCCAGATGTGCTTCTGAATCTATGACTGGTCTCCCAGGAACGATCAAACCGGAGACAATTTGAGACATTACTCCCATGGAGAAAAGTACGCATGGTGCCTGTTGTATTCAATGCCGATTCAATTTCTGTGTTTCATCAACACTCTGAATGTCCAAAGATTACTAAATGCCTCCAGATGTGCTTTGGAAACTACTACTGGTCTTCCAGGGTACGATCAAAGCGTAGACAGTTTGAGACATTACTCCCATGGAGAAAAGTCCGCATGGTACGTGTTGTATTCAATCCCGATGCAATTTCTGTGTTTCATCAACACACTGTATTTCCAAAGATTGCAGAGTGCCTCCAGGTGTGATTCGGAAAATACTACTGGTCTTCCAGGGAACGATGTAAATCTAGACAGTTTGAGACATTACTCCCATGGAGAAACATCCGCATGGTGCCTGTTGTATTCAATGCCGATGCACTTTCTGAGTTTCATGAACACTCTGAAGATCCACAGATTACAGAATGAATCCAGATGTGCTTCGAAAACTACTACTGTTCTTCCAGGGAACGATCAAAGCGTAGACAGATTGAGACATTTCTCCCATGGAGAAAAGACCGCATGGTGCATATTGAATTCAATCCCGATGCAATTTTTTGTTTCATCAACACTCTGAAAGTCCACAAATTACAGAATGCCTAAAGATGGGCTTCGGAAGCTACTACTGGTCTATCAGGAATCGATCAAAGCGTAAACACTTTGAGACAATACTGCCATGGAGAAAAGTCCGCATGGTGGCTGCTGTATTCAATTGCGATGCAATTTCTGTGTTTCATCAACACTCTGAAGGTCCACAGATTACAAACTGCCTCCAGATGTGCTTCGGAAACTACAATCGGTATTCCAGGGAATGATCAAAGCGTTGACAGTTTAGGACATTTCTCCCATGGGGAAAAGTCCGCATGGTGAATGTTGTATTCCATCACGATGCAATTTCTTTGTTTCACCAACACTCTGAAGGTCCACTGATTACAGAATGCCTCCAGATGTACTTCGGAAAATACTAATGGTCTTCCTGGGAAAGATCAAAACGTAGACAGTTTGAGATATTACTCCCATGGAGAAAATTCCGCATGGTGAAGGTTGTACATCATCTCGATGCAATTTCTGTGTTTCACCAACACTCTGAAGGCCCACAGATTATAGAATGCCTCCGAATTTGCTTGGGAAACTACTACTTGTCTTCCAGGGAACGATCAAGGCGTAGGAAGTTTGAGACATGCCTCCCATGGAGAAAGGTCCGCATGGTCACTGTTGTATTCAATCCCGATGAAATCTCTGTGTTTCATCAACACTCTGAAGGTCCACAGATTACAGAATGCCTCCAGATGTGCTTCGGAAACTACTACTAGTCTTCCAGGGAACGATCAAAGCGAAGACAGTATGAGACATTACTCCCATGGAGAAAAGTCCGAATGGTGCCTGTTGTATACACTCTCGATGCAATTTTTGTGTTTCATCAACACTCTGAAAGTCCAGAGAATACAAACTGCCCCAGATATGCTTCGGAAACTACTATTGGTCTGCCAGGGAACGATCATATCGTAGACAGTTTGAGACATATCACCTATGGAGAAAAGTCCGCATGGTGAATGTTGTATTCAATCCAGATGCAAGTTCTATGTTTCATCAAGACTCTGAAGGTCCACAGATTACGATTTGCCTCCACATGTGCTTCGGAAACTACTATTGGTCTTCCATGGAACGATCAAAGCGTTGACAGTTTAGGACATTACTCCCATGGAGAATAGTCCGCATTGTGCCTGTTGTATTCAATCCCGTTGCAATTTTTGTGTTTCATCAACACTCGGAAGGTCCACAGATTACAGTATGATTCCAGATGTAATTCAGAAATTGCTGCTGGTCTTCCTGGGAGCGATCAAAGTGTAGACAGTTTGAGACAATACTCCCATTGAGAAAAGTCCGCATGGTGCCTGTTGTTTTCAATGCCGATGCAATTTCTGTGTTTCATCAACACTCTGAATGTCCAACGATTACTGAATGTGTCCAGATGTCCTTTGGAAAATACTACTGGTCTTCCAGGGAACGATCAAGCCGTAGACAGTTTGAGATATTACTCCCATGGAGAAAAGTCCGCATGGTACCTGTTGTATTCAATCCCGATGCAATTTCTGTGTGTCATCAACACTCTGAAGGTCCAAAGATTGCAGAGTGCCTCCAGATGTGCTTCGGAAACTACTACTAGTCTTCCAGGGAACTATGTAAATCCAGACAGTTTGAGACTTTACTCCCACGGAGGAACATCCGCATGGTGCCTGTTGTATTCAATCCCGATGCACTTTCTGTGTTTCATGAACACTCTGAAGGTCCACAGATTTCAGAATGCCTCCAGATGTGCTTCGGAAACTATTGTTGGTCTTTCAGTAAACGATCAAAGCGTAGACAGTTTAAGACATTACTAACATGGAGAAAAGTCCGCATGGTGCTTGTTGTATATAATCACAATACAATTTCTATGTTTCATCAACACTCTGGACGTCCACAGAATACAGAGTGCCACCAGATGTGCTTCGGAAACTACTACTGGTCTTCCAGGAACGATGTAAGAGTAGACAGTTTGAGACATTACTCCCATCGAGAAAAGTCCGCATGGTGCCTGTTGTATTTAATCCCGATGCACTTTCTGTGATTCATGAACACTCTGAAGGTCCACAGATTACAGAATGCCTCCAAATGTGCTTCGGAAACAACTACTGCTCTTGCAGGCAAGGATCAAAGCGTAGACAGTGTGAGACATTACTCCCATGGAGAAAATTCCGCATGGTGAATGGTGTATTCCATCACGATGCAATTGTTTGTTTCACCAACACTCTGAAGGTCCACAGATTATATAATGCCTCCACATGTGCTTCGGAAACTAGTACTGGTCCTCCAGTGAAATATCTAAGCGTAGACAGTTTCAGAAATTCCTCCCATGGAGAAACGTCCGCCTTGTGCCTGTTGTATTCAATCCCTTATCAATTTCTGTGTTTCATCAAACCTCTGAAGTTCCAAAGATTACTGAATGCCTCCATATGTGCTTTGGAAACTACTACTGGTTCTTCCAGGGAACGATCAAAGTGTAGACAGTGTGAGACATTACTTCCATGACGCCTGTTGTATTCAATCCCGATGCAATTTCTGTGTTTCTTCAACAATCTGAATGTCCGCAGATTAAAGAATGGCTCCAGATGTGCTTCTGAATCTATGACTGGTCTCCCAGGAACGATCAAACCGGAGACAATTTGAGACATTACTCCCATGGAGAAAAGTACGCATGGTGCCTGTTGTATTCAATGCCGATTCAATTTCTGTGTTTCATCAACACTCTCAATGTCCAAAGATTACTAAATGCCTCCAGATGTGCTTTGGAAACTACTACTGGTCTTCCAGGGTACGATCAAAGCGTAGACAGTTTGAGACATTACTCCCATGGAGAAAAGTCCGCATGGTACGTGTTGTATTCAATCCCGATGCAATTTCTGTGTTTCATCAACACACTGTAGGTCCAAAGATTGCAGAGTGCCTCCAGGTGTGATTCGGAAAATACTACTGGTCTTCCAGGGAACGATGTAAATCTAGACAGTTTGAGACATTACTCCCATGGAGAAACATCCGCATGGTGCCTGTTGTATTCAATGCCGATGCACTTTCTGAGTTTCATGAACACTCTGAAGATCCACAGATTACAGAATGAATCCAGATGTGCTTCGAAAACTACTACTGTTCTTCCAGGGAACGATCAAAGCGTAGACAGATTGAGACATTTCTCCCATGGAGAAAAGACCGCATGGTGCATATTGAATTCAATCCCGATGCAATTTTTTGTTTCATCAACACTCTGAAAGTCCACAAATTACAGAATGCCTAAAGATGGGCTTCGGAAGCTACTACTGGTCTATCAGGAATCGATCAAAGCGTAAACACTTTGAGACAATACTGCCATGGAGAAAAGTCCGCATGGTGGCTGCTGTATTCAATCGCGATGCAATTTCTGTGTTTCATCAACACTCTGAAGGTCCACAGATTACAAACTGCCTCCAGATGTGCTTCGGAAACTACAATTGGTATTCCAGGGAATGATCAAAGCGTTGACAGTTTAGGACATTTCTCCCATGGGGAAAAGTCCGCATGGTGAATGTTGTATTCCATCACGATGCAATTTCTTTGTTTCACCAACACTCTGAAGGTCCACTGATTACAGAATGCCTCCAGATGTACTTCGGAAACTACTAATGGTCTTCCTGGGAAAGATCAAAACGTAGACAGTTTGAGATATTACTCCCATGGAGAAAATTCCGCATGGTGAAGGTTGTACATCATCTCGATGCAATTTCTGTGTTTCACCAACACTCTGAAGGCCCACAGATTATAGAATGCCTCCGAATTTGCTTGGGAAACTACTACTTGTCTTCCAGGGAACGATCAAAGCGTAGGAAGTTTGAGACATGCCTCCCATGGAGAAAGGTCCGCATGGTCACTGTTGTATTCAATCCCGATGAAATCTCTGTGTTTCATCAACACTCTGAAGGTCCACAGATTACAGAATGCCTCCAGATGTGCTTCGGAAACTACTACTAGTCTTCCAGGGAACGATCAAAGCGAAGACAGTATGAGACATTACTCCCATGGAGAAAAGTCCGAATGGTGCCTGTTGTATACACTCTCGATGCAATTTTTGTGTTTCATCAAACACTCTGAAAGTCCAGAGAATACAAACTGCCCCAGATATGCTTCGGAAACTACTATTGGTCTGCCAGGGAACGATCATATCGTAGACAGTTTGAGACATATCACCTATGGAGAAAAGTCCGCATGGTGAATGTTGTATTCAATCCAGATGCAAGTTCTATGTTTCATCAAGACTCTGAAGGTCCACAGATTACGATTTGCCTCCACATGTGCTTCGGAAACTACTATTGGTCTTCCATGGAACGATCAAAGCGTTGACAGTTTAGGACATTACTCCCATGGAGAATAGTCCGCATTGTGCCTGTTGTATTCAGTCCCGTTGCAATTTTTGTGTTTCATCAACACTCGGAAGGTCCACAGATTACAGTATGATTCCAGATGTAATTCAGAAATTGCTGCTGGTCTTCCTGGGAGCGATCAAAGTGTAGACAGTTTGAGACAATACTCCCATTGAGAAAAGTCCGCATGGTGCCCTTTGGATTCAATCCCGATGCAATTTCTGTGTTTCACCAACACTCTGAAGGTCCAAAGATTACTTAATGCCCCCAGTTGTGCTTTGGAAACTACTAGTGGTCTTCCAGGGAACGATCAAAGCGTAGACAATTTCAGACACTACTCCCGTGGAGAAAAGTAGGCATGGTGTCTGTTGTATTCAATCCCGATGCAATTTCTGTGTTTCACCAACACTCTGAAGGTCCACAGATTACAGAATGCCTCCAGATGGGCTTCCGAAACTACTACTGGCCTCCCAGGAATCGATCAAAGCGTAGACAATTTCAGACACTCTTCCCATGGAGAAAAGTCCGCATGGTACATGTTGTATTCAATCCCGATGCAATTTCTGTGTTTCATCAACACTCTGAAGGTCCACAGATTACAGAATGCTTCCATATGTGCTTCGGAAATTGCTACAGGTCTTCCTGGGAACGTTCAAAGCGTAGACAGTTTGAGACAATACCCCCATTGAGAAAAGTGATCTTGGTTACTGTTGGATTCAATCCCGATGCAATTTCTGTGTTTCACCTACACCCTGAAGGTCCAAAGATTACAGAATGCTTCCAGATGTGCTTCGGAAATTGCTACAGGTCTTCCTGGGAACGTTCAAAGCGTAGACAGTTTGAGACATTACTCCCATGGAGAAAAGTCCGCATTATGCGTGTTGAATTCAATCACGATGCAGTATTTTGTTTCATCAACACTCTGAAGGTCTACATATTACAGAATGCCTCCAGATGGGCTTCGGAATCTACTACGTGTCTATGAGGAATCGATCAAAGCGTAGACAGTTTGAGACATTTCTCCAATGGAGAAAAGTCCGCATGCTGCCTGTTGTATTCAATCCCGATGCAATTTCTGTGTATCAACACTCTAAAGGTCCACAGATTACATAATGCCTCCAGATTTGCGTCAGAAACTACTACTGGTCTTCCAGGGAACGATCAAAACGTATACAGTTAGAGACATTACTCCCAAAGAGAAAACTCCGCATTGTGCCTGTTGTATTCAATCCCGTAGCAATATCTGAGTTTCATCAACACTCTAAGGAACCAAACATTACTGAATGCCTCCAAATGTGCTTCGGAAACTACTACTGGTCTTCCAGGGAACGATCAAAGCGTAGACAGTTTGAGACATTACTCCCATGGAGAAAAGTCCGCAGGGTGAATATTGTATTCAATGACGATGCAATTTCTATGTTGGATCAACACTCTGAGGTTCAACTGAGTACCGAATGACTCCAAATGTGTTTCGGAAACTACTACTGCTCTTCCAGGGAACGATCAAAGCATAAACAGTTAGAGACATTACTCCCATGGAGAAACGTCCGCATGGTGCCTGTTGTATTCAACGCCGACGCAATTTTTGTGTTTCATCAGCACTCTGAAGTTCCACAGATTACAAACTGCCTCCAGATGTGCTTCGTAAACTACTATTGGTCTGCCAGGGAACGATCAAAGCGCAGACTCTTTGAGACATTACTCCCATGGAGAAAAGTCCGCATGGTGCCTGTTGAATTCAATCCCGATGCAATTTCTTGTTTCATCAACACTCCGAAAGTCCACAGATTATAGAATGCCTCCAGATGGGCTTCGGAAACCACTACTGGTCTCCCAGGAATCGATCAAATCGTAGACAGTTTGAGACATTACTCCCATGGAGAAACGTCCGCATGGTGCCTGTTGTATTCAATCCCGATGCAATTTCTGTGTTTTATCAACACTCTAAAGGTCCACAGATTACATAATGCCTCCAGATTTGCGTCGGAAACTACTACTGGTCTTCCAGGGAACGATCAAAACGTATACAGTTAGAGACATTACTCCCAAAGAGAAAACTCCGCATTGTGCCTGTTGTATTCAATCCCGACGCAATATCTGAGTTTCATCAACACTCTGAGGGACCAAACATTACTGAATGACTCCAAATGTGTTTCGGAAACTACTACTGGTCTTCCAGGGAACGATCAAAGCATAAACAGGTAGAGACATTACTCCCATGGAGAAACGTCCGCATTTTGACTGTTGTATTCAACGCCGACGCAATTTTTGTGTTTCATCAGCACTCTGAAGGTCCACAGATTACAAACTGCCTCCAGATGTGCTTCGTAAACTACTATTGGTCTGCCAGGGAACGATCAAAGCGTAGACTCTTTGAGACATTAATCCCATGGAGAAAAGTACGCATGGTGCCTGTTGAATTCAATCCCGATGCAATTTCTTGTTTCATCAACACTCCGAAAGTCCACAGATTATAGAATGCCTCCAGATGGGCTTCGGAAACCACTACTGGTCTCCCAGGAATCGATCAAATCGTAGACAGTTTGAGACATTACTCCCATGAAGAAAAGTCCGCATGGTGCCTGTTGTATTCAATCCCGATGCAATTTTTGTGTTTCATTAACACTCCGAAGGTCCACAGATTACAGAATGACTCCAGATGGGCTTCGAAAACCACTACTGGTCTCCCAGGAATCGATCAAATCGTAGACAGTTTGAGACATAACTCCCATGGAGAAAAGTCTGAATTGTCTCTTGTATTCAATCCCGATGCAATTTCTGAGATTTATAAGACTCTAAGGGTCCACAGATTACAGAATGCTTCCAGATGCTCTTCGGAAGCTACTACTGGTCTTCCAGGAAACAATCAAAACGTAGACAGTTTGAGACATGACTCCCATGGAGAAAAGTCCGCATGGTGCTGTGGTATTCAATCCCGATGCAATTTCTATCTTTCATCAACACTCTGAAGGTCCACAGATTACATAATGCATCCAGATGTGATTCGGAAACTACTATTGGACAGCCAGGGAACGTTCACATCGTAGACATTTTGAGACATTACTCCCACTGAGAAAAGTCCACATGGTGCCTGATGTATTCAATCCAGATGTATTTTCTGTGTCTCATCAACACTCTGAAGGTCCAAAGATTACTGAATGCCTCCAGTTGTGCTTTGTAAACTACTACTGGTCTTCCAGGGAACGATCAAAGCGTAGACAGTTTGAGACATTACTCCCATGGAGAAAAGTCCGCATGGTGAATATTGTATTCGATCACGATGCAATTTCTGTGTTGCATCAACACTCTGAGGGTCCACTGAGTACAGAATGCCTCCAAATGTGTTTCGGAAACTACTACTGGTCTTCCAGGGAACGATCAAAGCGTAAACAGTTAGAGACATTACTCCAATGGAGAAACGTCCGCATGGTGCCTGTTGTATTCAATCCCGAAGCAATTTTTGTGTTTCTTCAACACTCTGAATGTCCGAAGATTACAGAATGCCTCCAGATGAGCTTCGGAAACCACTACTGGTCTCCCAGGAATCGATCAAAGCGTAGAAAGTTTGAGACATTACTCCAATGGAGAAATGTCCGCTTGGTGCCTGTTGTATTCAATCTCGATGCAATTTCTGTGTTTCATCAACACTCTGAAGGTCCACAGATTACAGAATGCCTCCAGAAGTGCTTCGGAAATTGCTACTGGTCTTCCAGGGAACGATCAAATCGTAGACAGTTTCAGAAATTACTCCCATTGAGAAAAGTCCGCATGGTGCCTGTTGTATTCAATCCCGATATAATTTTAGTGTTTCATCAACACTCTGAAGGTCCCCACAATACAGAATGTCTCCAGATGGCCTTCGGAAACCACTACTGGTCTCCTAGGAATCGATCAAAGCGTAGACAGTTTGAGACATTACTAATGTGGCGAAAAGTCCACATGGTGCCTGTTGTATTCAATCCCGATGCAATTTCTATGTTTCATCAACACTCTGAAGGTCCATAGATTACAAACAGCCTCCAGATATGCTTGGGAAACTACTATTGTTCTTCCAGGAAACGATCAAAGCGTACACAGTTGAAGACATTACTCCCATGAAGAAAAGTCCGCATGGTGCCTGTTGTATTCAATCCCGATGCAATTTTTGTGTTTCATCATCACTTTGAAGGTCCACAGATTAGAGAATGACTCCAGATGGGCTTCGGAATCCACTACAGGTCTCCCAGGAATCGATCAAATCGTAGACAGTTTGAGACATTACTCCCATGTAGAAAAGTCTGCATTGAGCCTGTGGTGTCGAATCCCGATGCAATTTCTGAGTTTTATCAACACTCTGAGTGTCCACAGATTACAGAATGCTTCCAGGTGTGCTTCGGAAGCTACTACTGGTTTTCCAGGGAACAATCAAAGCGTAGACAGTTTGGGAAATTACTCCGATTGCGAAAAGTCAGCATGGTGCCTGTAGTATTCAATCCCGATGCACATTCTGTGTTTCATCAACACTCTGCAGTTCCAAAGATTACTGAATGCTTCCAGTTGTGCTTTGTAAACTACTACAGTCCTTGCAGGGAACGATCAAAGCATAGACAGGTAGAGACAATACTCCCAATAAAGAAAATTCCGCATGGTTCCTCTTGTATTCAATCTCGATGCAATTTCTGTGTTTCATGAACACTCTGAAGGTTCACAGATTACAAATTGCCTCCAGATGTCCTTCGTAAACTACTATTGGTCTGCCAGGGAACGATCAAAACGTAGACAGTTTGAGACATTACTCCCATGAAGACAAGTCCGCATGGTGCCTGTTGTATTCAATCAGGATGCAATTTTTGTGTTTCATCAACACTCTGAAGGTCCACAGATTACAGAATGACTCCACATGGGCTTCGGAAACCACTACTGGTCTCCCAGGAATCGATCAAATCGTAGACAGTTTGAGACATTACGCCCATGGAGAAAAGTCTGCATTGTGCCTGTTGTGTTCAATCCCGATGCAATTTCTGAGTTTTATCAACACTCGGAGTGTCCACAGATTACAGAATGCTTCCAGGTGTGCTTCGGAAGCTACTACTTGTCTTCCAGGGAACAATCAAAGCGTAGACAGTTTGAGAAATTACTCTCATTGAGAAAAGTCAGCATGGTGCCTGTTGCATTCAATCCCGATGCACATTCTGTGTTTTATCAACACTCTGCAGGTCCAAAGATTACTGAATGCCTCCAGTTGTGCTTTGTAAACTACTACAGGTCTTCCAGGGAACGATCAAAGCGTAGACAGTTAGAGACAATACTCCCAATAAAGAAAATTCCGCATGGTGCCTGTTGTATTCAATCTCGATGCAATTTCTGTGTTTCATCAACACTCTGAAGGTCCACAGATTACAAACTGCCTCCAGATGTGCTTCGTAAACTACTATTGGTCTGACAGGAAACGATCAAAGCGTAGACTGTTTGAGACTTTACTACCATGGAGAAAAGTCAGCATGGTGCATGTTGAATTCAATCCCGATGCAATTTCTTGTTTCATCAACACTCTGAAGGTCCACATATTACAGAATGCCTATATATGTGCTTCGGAATCTACTACTGGTCTGCCAGGAACATATCAAAGTGTAGATAGTTTGAGACATTACTCCCGTGGAGAAAAGTCAGCATTGTGCATGTAGTATTCAATCCCGATGCAATTTTTGTGTTTCATCAACACTCTGAAGGTCCACAGATTACAGAATGCCTCCAGATGGGCTTCGGAAACCACTACTGGTCTCCCAGGAATCGATCAAATCGTAGACAGTTTGAGACATTACTCCCATGGATAAAACTCCGCATGGTGCCAGTTGTATTCAATCCCGATGCAATTTCTGTGTTCCATCAACACTCTGAAGGTCCACAGATTACAGGATGCCTGCAGATGTGCTTCGGAAACTACTACTTGTCTTCCAGGGAACGATGTAAGCGTAGACAGATTGAGACATTACTCCCATGGAGAAACGTCCGCATATTGCCTGTTCTATTCAATCCCGATGCAATTTCTGTGTATCATGAACACACTGATGTTCCGCAGATTACAGAATTCCTCCAGATGTGCTTCGGAAACTACCACTGGTCTTCCAGGGAACGATCAAAGCGTAGACACTTCGAGAGATTACTCCCATGGAGAAAAGTCCACGTGGTGAATGTTGTATTCCATCACGTTGCAATTTCTGTGTTTCACGAACACTCTGAAGTTCCACAGATTATAGAATGACTTGAGATGGGCTTCGGAAAGTACTACTGGTCTTCCAGGGAACAATGTAAGCGTAGACAGTTTAAGAAATTACTCCAATGGAGAAACGTCCGCATGGTGCCTGTTGTATTCAATCCCGATGCTACTTCTGTGTTCCATCAACACACTGAAGGTCCACAGATTACACAAAGCTTCCAGATATGCTTCGGAAACTACTACTGGTCTTCCAGGGAACTATAAAACCGTAGACAGTTTGAGACATTACTCCCATGGAGAAAAGGCCCCATGTTGCCTGTTGTATTCAATGCTGATGCAATTTCTGTGTTCCATCAACACTCTGAATGTCCAAAGATTACTGAATGCCTCCAGATGTGCTTCGGAAACTACTACTGGTTTTCCAGGGAACGATCAAAGCGTAGACAGTTTGAGACATTACTCCCATAGAGAAAAATCTAGTGCCTGTTGTATTCAATCCCGATGCAATTTCTGTGTTTCATCAACACTCTGAAGGTCCACAGATTACATAATGACTCCAGATGTGCTTCGGAAACTGCTACTGGTCTTTCAGTGAACGATCAAAGCGTAGACAGTTTGAGACATTACTCCCATGGAGAAAAGTCCGCATGGTGCCTGTTGTTTTCAATGCCGATGCAATTTCTGTGTTTCATCAACACTCTGAATGTCCAACGATTACTGAATGCGTCCAGATGTCCTTTGGAAAATACTACTGGTCTTCCAGGGAACGATCAAGCCGTAGACAGTTTGAGATATTACTCCCATGGAGAAAAGTCCGCATGGTACCTGTTGTATTCAATCCCGATGCAATTTCTGTGTGTCATCAACACTCTGAAGGTCCAAAGATTGCAGAGTGCCACCAGATGTGCTTCGGAAACTACTACTAGTCTTCCAGGGAACTATGTAAATCCATTCAGTTTGAGACTTTACTCCCACGGAGGAACATCCGCATGGTGCCTGTTGTATTCAATCCCGATGCACTTTCTGTGTTTCATGAACACTCTGAAGGTCCACAGATTTCAGAATGCCTCCAGATGTGCTTCGGAAACTATTGCTGGTCTTTCAGTAAACGATCAAAGCGTAGACAGTTTGAGACATTACTAACATGGAGAAAAGTCCGCATGGTGCCTGTTGTATATAATCACAATACAATTTCTATGTTTCATCAACACTCTGGACGTCCACAGAATACAGAGTGCCACCAGATGTGCTTCGGAAACTACTACTGGTTTTCCAGGAACGATGTAAGTGTAGACAGTTTGAGACATTACTCCCATCGAGAAAAGTCCGCATGGTGCCTGTTGTATTTAATCCCGATGCACGTTCTGTGATTCATGAACACTCTGAAGGTCCACAGATTACAGAATGCCTCCAAATGTGCTTCGGAAACAACTACTGGTCTTGCAGGCAAGGATCAAAGCGTAGACAGTGTGAGACATTACTCCCATGGAGAAAATTACGCATGGTGAATGGTGTATTCCATCACGATGCAATTGTTTGTTTCACCAACACTCTGAAGGTCCACAGATTATATAATGCCTCCACATGTGCTTCGGAAACTAGTACTGGTCCTCCAGTGAAATATCTAAGCGTAGACAGTTTCAGAAATTCCTCCCATGGAGAAACGTCCGCCTGGTGCCTGTTGTATTCAATCCCTTATCAATTTCTGTGTTTCATCAAACCTCTGAAGTTCCAAAGATTACGGAATGCCTCCATATGTGCTTTGGAAACTACTACTGGTTCTTCCAGGAATCGATCAAATCGTAGACAGTTTGAGACATTACTCCCATGAAGAAAAGTCCGCATTTTGCCTGTTGTATTCAACGCCGACGCAATTTTTGTGTTTCATCAGCACTCTGAAGGTCCACAGATTACAAACTGCCTCCAGATGTGCTTCGTAAACTACTATTGGTCTGCCAGGGAACGATCAAAGCGTAGACTCTTTGAGACATTACTCCCATGGAGAAAAGTCCGCATGGTGCCTGTTGAATTCAATCCCGATGCAATTTCTTGTTTCATCAACACCCCGAAAGTCCACAGATTATAGAATGCCTCCAGATGGGCTTCGGAAACCACTACTGGTCTCCCAGGAATCGATCAAATCGTAGACAGTTTGAGACATTACTCCCATGAAGAAAAGTCCGCATGGTGCCTGTTGTATTCAATCCCGATGCAATTTTTGTGTTTCATTAACACTCCGAAGGTCCACAGATTACAGAATGACTCCAGATGGGCTTCGAAAACCACTACTGGTCTCCCAGGAATCGATCAAATCGTAGACAGTTTGAGACATAACTCCCATGGAGAAAAGTCTGCATTGTGCCTGTTGTGTTCAATCCCGATGCAATTTCTTAGTTTTATCAACCCTCTGAGTATCCACAGATTACAGAATGCTTCCAGGTGTGCTTCGGAAGCTACTACTGGTCTTCCAGGGATCAATCAGAGCGTATACAGTTTGAGAAATTACTCCGATTGAGAAAAGTCAGCATGGTGCCTGTTGTATTCAATCCCGATGCACATTCTGTGTTTCATCAACACTCTGCAGGTCCAAAGATTACTGAATGCCTCCAGTTGTGCTTTGTAAACTACTACAGGTCTTGCAGGGAACGATCAAAGCATAGACAGTTAGAGACAATACTCCCAACAAAGAAAATTCCGCATGGTGCCTGTTGTATTCAATCTCGATGCAATTTCTGGGTTTCATCAACACTCTGAAGGTCCACAGATTAGAAACTGCCTCCAGATGTGCTTCGTAAACTACTATTGGTCTGCCAGGAAACGATCAAATCGTAGACTGTTTGAGACATTACTCCCATTGAGAAAAGTCCGCATGGTGCCTGTTGTATTCAATCCCGATGCAATTACTGTGTTTCATCTACACTCTGAAGGTCCACAGATTAAGAATGTCTCCAGATGTGCTTCGGAAACTACTACTGGTCTTCTAATGAACGATCTAAGCGTAGACACTTGATACGTTACTCCCATAGAGTAACGTCCGCATGGTGCCTGTTGTATTCAATCCCGATGCAATTTCTGTGTTTCATCAACATTCTGAATGTCCACAGATTACAGAATGATTCAAGATGTGCTTCGGAAGCTACTACTGGTCCTCCAGGGAACGATCAAAACGTAGACAGTTTGAGACATTACTCCCATGGAGCAAAGTCTGAATTGTGTCTCTTGTATTCAATCCCGATGCAATTTCTGAGATTTATAAGACTCTAAGGGTCCACAGATTACAGAATGCTTCCAGATGCTCTTCGGAAGCTACTACTGGTCTTCCAGGGAACAATCAAAACGTAGACAGTTTGAGACATGACTCCCATGGAGAAAAGTCCGCATGGTGCTGTGGTATTCAATCCCGATGCAATTTCTATCTTTCATCAACACTCTGAAGGTCCACAGATTACATAATGCATCCAGATGTGATTCGGAAACTACTATTGGTCAGCCAGGGAACGTTCAGATCGTAGACATTTTGAGACATTACTCCCACTGAGAAAAGTCCACATGGTGCCTGTTGTATTCAATCCAGATGCATTTTCTGTGTCTCATCAACACTCTGAAAGTCCAAAGATTACTGAACGCCTCCAGTTGTGCTTTGTAAACTACTACTGGTCTTCCAGGGAACGATCAAAGCGTAGACAGTTTGAGACATTACTCCCATGGAGAAAAGTCCGCATGGTGAATATTGTATTCGATCACGATGCAATTTCTGTGTTGCATCAACACTCTGAGTGTCCACTGAGTACAGAATGCCTCCAAATGTGTTTCGGAAACTACTACTGGTCTTCCAGGGAACGATCAAAGCGTAAACAGTTAGAGACATTACTCCAATGGAGAAACGTCCGCATGGTGCCTCTTGTATTCAATCCCGAAGCAATTTTTGTGTTTCTTCAACACTCTGAAGGTCCAAAGATTACAGAATGCCTCCAGATGAGCTTCTGAAACCACTACTGGTCTCCCAGGAATCGATCAAAGCGTAGAAAGTTTGAGACATTACTCCAATGGAGAAAAGTCCGCTTGGTGCCTGTTGTATTCAATCTCGATGCAATTTCTGTGTTTCATCAACATTCTGAATGTCCACAGATTACAGAATGATTCAAGATGTGCTTCGGAAGCTACTACTGGTCTTCCAGGGAACGATCAAAGCGTAGACAGTTTGAGACATTACTCCCATCCAGAAAAGTCCGCAAGGTGAATATTTTATTCCATCACGATGCAATTTCTGTGTTTCATCAACACTCTGAAGCTCCACTGAGTACAGAATGCCTCCAAATGTGTTTCGGAAACTACTACTTGTCTTCCAGGGAACGATCAGAGCGTAGACAGTTTGAGACATTAGTCCTATGGAGAAAATTACTCATGGTGCCTGTTGTATTCAATCTCGATACAATTTCTGTAATCCATCAACACTCTGAAGGTCCACAATTACAAACTGCCTCCAGATGTGCTTCAGAAACCACTAGTGGTCTCCAAGGAATCGATCAAAGCGTAGACAGTTTGAGACATTACTCCCAAGGAGAAAAGTCCGCATGGTGAATGTTGTATTCCATCTCGGTGCAACTTCTGTGTTTCATCAACACTCTGAAGGTCCACAGATTACAAACTGCCTCCAGATGTGCTTCGGAAACTACTATTGGTCTGCTAGGGAACGATCAAAGCGTGGAGAGTTTGAGACATTACTCCCATGGGGAAAAGTCCGCATGGTGCCTGTTGTATTCAATCGCGATGCAATTTCTGTGTTTTCATCGACACCTTTCTTTGGTGAATTTGGACATGAGCTAGGAACTTAAGATTTTGCATGAAAGGAGGACTATTAGCCGCGTTGCACGGCAGATTGTGAAAAGTGTTCATATGTAGTAAAAACCAGAGAAATCCGTCCGTATTCGTCATTTGATATCGAATCGACTTAAAACCAGATCGTCACATTGTCCGCTCTTCTTTCTGAAACGGTTACATTTATCGTCTGCAATGCTATGTCACGTGCTACGGTATGCGGAGACTCTAGAAGCACCACAGTAGAACACAGAAGAAGCTTCTAAGTTGATCTAATAGCCAGTAAGAAGCAGTACAATTCGAGTTTTAGTTATCGATTATTGACTTTTTACCCTTCTTTGGTGCTTTTGTACATGAGCTAGGACCTTAACATTTTGCATGAAAGGAGGACTAGCAGCTGCGTTGCACGGGAAAATGTGAAAAGTGTTGATATGTACTAAAAACCTGAGAAATTCGTGCGTTCTCGTCATTTGAATCGACTTAAAGCCAGATCGCCACATTGGCCACAATTCTCTTTGAAACGGTTACATTTATTGTCTGAAAAGCTATGTCGCGTGCTGCGGTATGCAAAGACACTAAAAGCACCGTAGGAGAACACAGAAGAAGCTTCTAAGATGATGTAATAGCCAATAAGAAGCAGTACTACTCAAGTTTTAGTAATCGATTATTGACTTTTTAGCAGCCTTTGTTGCCTTGGACATGAGCTAAGACCTTAAGATATTGCATGAAAGGCCGACTAGCAGCCGCGTTGCACGGAAGAATGTGAAAGGTGTTCATATGTAGAAAAATCTGAGAAATCCGTCCGTTCTCGTCATTTGTTGTCGAAACGAGTAAAAGCCAGAACGTCACATTGGCCGCTATTCTCTCTGAAAATGTTAAATTTATCGTCTGAAAAGCTATGTCTACATCTACATCTACATCTACATCCATACTCCGCAAGCCACCTGACGGTGTGTGGCGGAGGGTACCCTGAGTACCTCTATCGGTTCTCCCTTCTATTCCAGTCTCGTATTGTATGTGGAAAGAAGGATTGTCGGTATGCTTCTGTGTGGGCTCTAATCTCTCTGATTTTATCCTCATGGTCTCTTCGCGAGATATACGTAGGAGGGAGCAATATACTGCTTGACTCTTCGGTGAAGGTATGTTCTCGAAACTTTAACAAAAGCCCGTACCGAGCTACTGAGCGTCTCTCCTGCAGAGTCTTCCACTGGAGTTTATCGTCTCCGTAACGCTTTCGCAATTACTAAATGATCCTGTAACGAAGCGCGCTGCTCTCCGTTGGATCTTCTCTATCTCTTCTATCAACCCTACCTGGTGCGGATCCCACACGGCTGAGCAGTATTCAAGCATTGGGCGAACAAGCGTACTGTAACCTACTTCCTTTGTTGTCGCATTGCATTTCCTTAAGATTCTTCCAATGAATCTCAGTCTGGCATCTGCTTTACTGACGATCAACTTTATATGATCATTCCATTTTAAATCACTCCTAATGAGTACTCCCAGATAATTTATGGAATTAACTGCTTCCAGTTGCTGACCTGCTATTTTGTAGCTAAATGATAAGGGACCTATCTTTATTGAGAAAGATTTTGTTTTGCCTTTCGAAAGAATGCATCAAGTTTACCTTACAAAAATCTTTCTCCAGTGTTACTTTTTACAATCGTATGCCATCGAACGTTTCATTTTGTTGTCAGACCTAGAATGTGGAGCCCTCCTTGCAGTGTCCATTCTATTTGTCTTTTCTTGTTCAATAGATTGTGAAAGTTCGAATTCTCATCTACTTTTTGTAACTAATACTCCACTGTTCCACTGCTTTGCAGATGTGCTAAGTCTACTGTCATTTTAGAACTATTTATTTCCCTATTTTCTTTCAAGCCGCCTAAGACTAAAAATGATTGCGAGATTCTCACTCTCATGTCTGCTAATCTGACTATACGTCCGAGGGAAGTTTAGAAGCAAGCGAACTCCAGCTGATGGATCGTGAAGTAGAAACACACCTCAATAACAAAGCGCGCCGTTGCAGTGGTGTCTTCCAGTAAAGCGACTTTTTAGTTTGGTGGTGCTTTGTGGTTCCGAACCCCCCCTGAAGTATAATACCACCACACCACCCTTTCTCCCTCTGTCTAGTCTCGCATACCTTAATAACCAACTACCTACTCTTTTCCACATTCATAAATGGTTTCACCATTCTGTGCTCATAACAGCCTATTCAACCATTATTTCTCATTTCATTGGTCAATACTATCCGCTACAAACACTAAATTATTTTTTAATCTTACTAATTTTTATGGACTACATCTACCACTGGTTAGTTACAACATCCAAGGTGTCGCTCACTCAAGACGTGCTGCTCCTGGCTAGCTCAGCGTCACACGTGCCTCGTCGCTGTCTCGCGCTCCACCGGTGCACACTGCGCTGTGACCTCAGCACTAATTTGAAACCTGCTTCTGTCGCCTCTGTCTGTTACTGCCTCCAGCCAGCTTCATAACGCTACCTGTTTTCCCAGTACAGAGTCTGATAAATTGTTTCACCACTTCACACGCCTTTTTTATGCTTAGCAGTTTTGAGCGATGTCCAACCCGCTATGTGCTGCCTGTTGATAGCCACTTAATAATCGGTGCCGATAACTTGTATTTTTCTTTTTCTTCTCTCCCCTTATGGTTTTATGTTAGGTTAAAGCATTTCGCGTGCTGCGGTATGCGGAGACACTAAAAGCTCCATGGTAGAACACAGATAAAGCTTCTAAGTTGATGTAATAGCCTGTAAGAAACAGTACAATTCATATTTTAGTTATCGATTATTGATTTTTTTACCATTCTTTGGTGCTTTGGACACGAGCTAGGACCTTAATATTTTGCATGAAAGGAGGACTAGCAGCCGTGTTGCACGGGAGAATGTGAAAAGTGTTCATATGTAGCAAAAACCTGAGAAACCCGTCCGTTTCCGTCATTTGTTATCGAATCGACTTAAAGCCACATCGCCACATTGGCTGCAATTCTCTTTGAAACGGTTACATTTATTGTCTGAAAAGCTATGTCGCGTGCTGCGGTATGCGAAAACTCTAAAAGCACCATAGGAGAACACAGAAGAAGCTTCTAAGTTGATGTAATAGCCAGTAAGAAGCAGTACAATTCAAGTTTTAGCTATCGATTATGAATTTTTACCCTTCTTTGGTGCCTTGGATATGAGCTAGGACCTTAAGATTTCACATGAAAGGAGGACTAGCAGGTGCGTTGCACGGGAGAATGTGAAAAGTGTTCATATGTAGAAAAAACCTGAGAAACCCGTCCGTTCTCGTCATATGTTCTCGAATCGACAAAAAGCCAGATCGCCACATTGGATGCTATTCTCTCTGACACGGTTAAATTTATTGTCTGAAAAGCTATGTCGCGTGCTGCGGTATGCGGAGACACTAAAAGCTCCATGGTAGAACACAGAAGAAGCTTCTAAGTTGATGTAATAGCCAGTAAGAAGCAGTACAATTCAAGTTTTAGTTATCGATTATTGACTTTTTACCCTTCTTTGGAGCCTTGGACTAGAGCTAGGACCTTAAGATTTTGCATGAAAAAATTACTAGCAGCCGCGTTGCACGGAAGAATGTGAAAAGTGTTAATATGTAGTAAAAACATGAGAAACCCGTCCGTTTTCGTCATTTGTTATCGAATCGACTTAAACCCAGATCGTCACAATCGCCGCTCCTCTCTCTGAAACGGTTACATTTATCGTCTGCAAAGGTATGTCGCGTGCGGCGTAATGCGGAGACACTAAAAGCACCATATTAGAACACAGAAGAAGCTTCTACGTTGATGTAATAGCCAGTAAGAAGCAGTACAATTCAAGTTTTAGCTATGGATTATTCACTTTTTACCCTTCTTTGGTGCCTTGGACTAGAGCTAGGATCTTAAGATTTTGTATGAAAGGATTACTGGCAGCCGCGTTGCACGGGAGAATGTGAAATGTATTCATATGTAGTAAAAACCTGAGAATTCCGTTCGTTTTCGTCATTTGTTATCGAATCGACTTAAAGCCATATATTCACATTGTCCGCTCTTCTCTCTGAAACGGTTACATTTATCGTCAGCAAAGCTATGTCGCGTGCTGCGGTATGCGGTGACACAAAAGCACCATAGTAGAACACAGAAGAAGCTTCTAAGTTGACGTCATAGCTAGTAAGAAGCAGTACAATTCAAGTTTTTGCTATGGATTATTGACTTTTTACGCTTCTTTGGTGCCTTGGACATGAGGTAGGACCTTAAGAATTTGCATGTAAGGAGGACTAGCAGCCGCGTTGCACGCGAGAATGTGAAAAGTGTTCGTATGTAGAAAAAAACCGGAGAAATGTGTCCGTTTTCGTCATTTGTTATCGGATCGACTTAATGCCAGATCGTCACATTGGCCACTATTCTCTCTGAAACAGTTACATTTATCGTCTGCAAAGTTATGTCGCGTGCTGCGGTATGCGGAGACACTAAAAGCGTCATTGTAGAACACTGAAGAAGCTTCTAAGGCGATGTAATTGCCAGTAAGAAGCAGTACAATTAAAGTTTTTGCTATCGATTATTGCCTTTTTAGCCTACCTTGGTGCCTTGGACATGAGCTAGGACCTTAAGATTTTGCGTGAGAGGCGTACTAGCAGCCGCGTCGCACGGGAGAATGTGAAAAGTGTTCATATGTAGTAAAAACCTGAAAAATCCGTCCATTTTCTTCCTTTGTTATCGAATCGACTTAAAGCCAGATATTCACATTGACCGCTCTTCTCTCTGAAACGGTTACATTTGTCGTCTGCCAAGCTATGTCGCGTGCTGAGGTATGCGGTGACACTAAAAGCACCATAGTAGAACACAGAAGAAGCTTCTAAGTTTATGTAATAGCCAGTAAGAAGCAGCACAATTCAAGTTTTAGCTATCGATTATGGACTTTTTACCCTTCTTTTTTGCCTTGGACGTGAGGTAAGACCTTAAGATTTTGCATGAGAGGAGGACTAGCAGCCGCGTTGCACGAGAGAATGTCAAAACTGGTCATATGTAGTAAAAACCTGAAAAATCCGTCCGTTTTCCTCCTTTGTTATCGAATCGACGTAAAGCCAGATCTTCACATTGACCGTTCTTCTCTCTAAAACGGTTACATTTATAGTCTGCAAAGCTATGTCGCGTTCTGCGGTATGCGGAGACACTAAAAGCGTCATAGTAGATCAAAGAAGAAACTTCTAAGTTGATGTAATAGCCAGTAAGAAGCAGTAAAATTCAAGTTTTAGCTATCGATTATTGACTTATTAGCCGGCTTTGGTGCCTTGGACATGAGATAGGACCTTAAGATTTTGAATGAAAGAAGGACTAGCAGACGCGTTGCACGGGAGAATGTGAAAAGTGTTCATATGTAGTAAAAACCTAAGAAATCCGTCCGTTTTCCTCATTTATTATCGAATAGACTTAAAGCCAGATCGTCACATTGACCGCTATTCTCTCTCAAACAGTTACATTTATCGTCTGAAAAGTTATGTCGCGTGCTGCGGTATGCGGAGACGCTATATGCACCATAGTAGAACACAGCAGAAGCTTCCAAGTTGATGTAAAAGCAAGTAAGAAGCAGTAGAATTCAAGTTTTAGTTATCGATTATTGACTTTTTAGCCGGCTTTGGTGCCTTAGACATGAGCTAGGACCTTAAGATTTTGCATGAAAGGAGGACTAGCAGATGCGTTGCACGGAAGAATGTGAAAATTGTTGATATGTAGAAAAACCTGAGAAACCCGTCCGTTTCCGTCATTTGTTATCGAATCGACATAAAGGGATCGTCACATTGGCCGCTATTCTCTCTGAAACGGTTACATTAATCGTCTGCAAAGCTATGTCACGTGCTGCGGTATGCATAGACACTAAAAGCACCATGGGAGAACACAGAAGAAGCTTGTAAGTTGATGTAATAGTCAGTAACAAGCAGTGCAATTCAAGTTTTAGTTATTGATTTTTGACTTTTTAGCCTTCCTTGTTGCCTTGGACATGAGCTAGGACCTTACGATTTTGCGTGAAAAGAGTACTAGCAGCCGCGTTGCACGGGAGAATGTGAAGAGTGTTCATATGTAGTAAAAACCTGAGATATCCGTCCGTTTTCGTCATTCGTTATCGAATAGACTTAAAGAATGATCGTCACATTGTCCGCCGCTCTTCTCTCTGGAACAGTTACATTTATCGTCTGCAAAGCTATGTCGCGTGCTGCGGTATGCGGAGACACCAAAAGCACCTTAGTAGAACACAGAACAAGCTTCTAAGTTGATGTAATAGCCAGTAAGAATCAGTGCAATTCAGGTTTCAGTTATCGATTATTGATTTTTACCCTTCTTTGGTGCCTTAGACATGAGCTAGGACCTTACGATTTTGCATGAAAGGAGGACTAGCGGCTGCGTTGCACGGGAGAATGTGAAAAGTGTTCATATGTAATAAAAAACTGAGAAATCCGCCCCCTTTCGTCATTTGTTATCGAATCGACTTAAAGCCAGATCGCCACATTGGCTGCAATTCTCTTTGAAACGGTTACATTTATTGTCTCAAAAGCTATGTCGCGTGCTGCGGTATAGTAGTATATTAGCGTTTAACGTCCCGTCGACAGCGAGGTCATTAGAGATGGAGCGCAAGCTCGGGCGAGGGAAGGATGGGGAAGGAAATCGACCATGCCCTTTCAAAGGAACCATCCCGGCATTTGCCTGAAGCGATTTAGGGAAATCACGGAAATCCTAAATCAGGATGGCCGGAGACGGGATTGAACTGTCGTCCTCCCGAATGCGATCCAGTGTGCTAACCACTGCGCCACCTCGCTTGGTAGCTGCGGTATGCGAAGACGCTAAATGCACCATAGGAGAACACAGAAGAAGCTCCTAAGTTGATATAATAGCCAGTAAGAAGCAGTACAATTCAAGTTTTAGTTATCGATTATTGACTTTTTATCCTTCTTTGGTGACTTGGACATGAGCTAGGACCTTAAGATTTCACATGAAAGGAGGATTAGCAGGTGCGTTGCACTGGAGAATGTAAAAAGTGTTCATATGTAGAAAAAACCTCAGAAACCCGTCCGTTCTCGTCATTTGTTATAGAATCGACTAAAAGCCAGATCGTCACATTGGCCGCTACTCTCTCTGAAACGGTTAAATTTATCGTGTGAAAAGCTATGTCGCGTGCTGCGGTACGCTGAGACACTAAAAGCACCATGGTAGAACAACGAAGAAACTTCTAAGTTGATGTAATAGCCTGTAAGAAGCAGTACAATTCACATTTTAGCTATCGATTATTGATTTTTTACCATTCTTTGGTGCTTTGGACATGAACTAGGACCTTAAGATTTTGCATGAAACCAGAACTAGCAGCTGCGTTGCACGGGAGAATGTGAAAAGTGTTCATATGTAGTAAAAACCTGAGAAACCCGACCGTTCTCGTCATTTGTTATAGAATCGACTAAAAGCCAGATCGTTACATTGGCCGCTCTTCTCTCTGAAACGGTTACATTTATCGTCTGCAAACCTATGTCGCGTGCTGCGGTATGCGGAGTCACTAAAAGCACCGTAGTAGAACACAGACGAACCTTCTAAGTTGATGTAATAGCCAGTAAGAAGCAGTACAATTCAAGTTTTAGTTATCGATTATTCACTTTTTACCCGTCTTTTTGGCCTTGGACATGAGCTACAATCTTATGATTTTGATAAAAAAATGAGGACTAGCAGCCGCGTTGCACGGGAGAATGGGAAAAGTGTTCATATGTAGTAAAAACATGAGAAATCCGTCCGTTTCCGTCATTTGTCATCGAATCGACGTAAAGCCAGATCGTCACAAAGACCGCTATTCTCTCTGAAACAGTTACATTTATCGCCTGCAAAGCTATGTCCCGTGCTGCGATATGCGGAGACACTAAAAGTACCATAGTATAACACAGAAGAAACTTCTAAGTTGATGTAAAAGCCAGCAAGAAGCAGTACAATTCAAGTTTTAGTTATCGATTATTGACTTCTTAGCCTTCCTTGGTTCCTTGGACATGAGCTAGGACCTTAAGATTTTGCATGAATGGCGGACTAGCAGCCGCGTTGCACGGGAGAATGTGAAAAGTGTTCATATGTAGTAGAAACCTGAGATATCCGTCCGTTTTCGTCATTCGTTATCGAATAGACTTAAAGCCAGATCGTCACATTGGCCGCCGCTCTTTCTCTGGAACGGTTACATTTTTCGTCTGCAAAGTTATGTCGCGTGCTGCGGTATGCGGAGACACTAAAAGCACCATAGTAGAACACAGAACAAGCTTCTAAGTTGATGTAATAGCCAGTAAGAAGCAGTACAATTCAAGTTTTAGTTATCGATTATTGACTTTGTAGCCTTCCTTGGTTCCTTGGACATGAGCTAGGACCTTAAGATTTTGCATGAATGGTGGACTAGCAGCCGCGTTGCACGGGAGAATGTGAACTGTGTTCATATGTAGTAAAAACAGAAGAAATCCGTCCGTTTTCGTCATTCGTTATCGAATCGACTCAAAGCCAGATCGTCACATTTTCCGCTCTTCTCGCTTAAACGGTTACATTTATCGTCTGCAAAGCTATGTCGCGTGCTGCGGTATGCGAAGACACTAAAAGCACCATAGTAGAACACAGATGAAGCTTCTAAGTAGATGTAATAGCCAGTTAGAAGCAGTAAAATTCAAGTTTCAGCTATCGATTATCGACTTTTTACCCTTCTTTGGTGCCTTGGACATGAGCTAGGACCTTAAGATTTTGCGTGAAAGGCGTACTAGCAGCCGCGTCGCACGGTAGAATGTGAAAAGTGTTCATATGTAGTAAAACCAGGAGAAATCCGTCCGTTTTCGTCATTCGTTATTGAATAGTCTTAAAGCCAGATCGTCACATTGGACGCTCTTCTCTCTGGAACGGTTACATTTATCTTCGGCAAAGCTATGTCGCGTGTTGCGGTATGCGGAGACACTAAAAGCACCATAGTAGAACACAGATGAGCTTCCAAGTTGATGTAATAGCCAGTCAGAAGCAGTACAATTCAAGTTTTTGTTATCGATTATTGACAATTTAGCTGGCTTTGGTGCTTTGGCCATGAGCTAGGATCTTAAGATTTTTTATGAAAGCAGGACTAGCAGCCGCGTTGCAAGGGAGAATGTGAAACGTGTTCATATGTAGTAAAAACCTGAGATATCCGTCCGTTTTCGTCAATTGTTATCCAATCGACTTAAAGTCAGATCGTCACATTGGCCGCTATTCTCTCTCAAACGGTTACATTTATCGTCTGCAAAGTTATGTCGCGTGCTACGGTATGAGGAGACACTATATGCATCATAGTAGAACACAGAAGAAACTTTTAAGTTGATGTAAAAGCCAGTAAGAACCAGTACAATTCAAGTTTTAATTATCGATTATTGACTTTTTTGCCTTGCTTGGTTCCTTGGACATGAGCTAGGACCTTAAGATTTTACATGAATGGCGGTCTAGCAGCCGCGTTGCACGGGAGAATGTGAACTGTGTTCATATGTAGTAAAAACAGGATAAATCCGTCCGTTTTCGTCATTCGTTATCGAGTCGACTCAAAGCCAGATCGTCACATTGGCCGCTCTTGTCTCTGGAACGGTTACATTTATCGTCTGCGAAGCTATGTCGCGTGCTGCGGTATGCGGAGACACTAAAAGCACCATAGTAGAACACAGAAGAAGCTTCTAAGTTGATGTAATTGCCAGTAAGATGCAGTACAATACAAGTTTTAGCTACCGATAATTGACTTTTTACCCTTCTTTGGTGCCTTGGACATGAGCTAGGACCTTAAGATTTTGCATGAAAGGAGGACTAGCAGATGCTTTGCACGGAAGAATGTGAAAGGTGTTCATATGTAGAAAAACCTGAGAAACCCGTCCGTTTCCGTCATTTGTTATCGAATCGACATAAAGGGATCGTCACATTGGCCGCTATTCTCTCTGAAACGGTTACATTAATCGTCTGCAAAGCTATGTCACGTGCTGCGGTATGCATAGACACTAAAAGCACCATAGGAGAACACAGAAGAAGCTTGTAAGTTGATGTAATAGGCAGTAAGAAGCAGTGCAATTCAAGTTTTAGATATCGATTATTGACTTTTTACCCTTCTTTGGTGCCTTAGACATGAGCTAGGACCTTACGATTTTGCATGAAAGGAGGTCTAGCGGCTGCGTTGCACGGGAGAATGTGAAAAGTGTTCATATGTAATAAAAACCTGAGAAATCCGCCCCCTTTCGTCATTTGTTATCGAATCGACTTAAAGCCAGATCGCCACATTGGCTGCAATTCTCTTTGAAACGGTTACATTTATTGTCTGAAAAACTATGTCGCGTGCTGCGGAATGCGGAGACACTAAAAGCGCCATAGTATAACACAGAAGAAACTTCTAAGTTGATGTAAAAGAAAGTAAGAAACAGTACAATTCTAGTTATAGTTATCGATTATTGACTTTTTAGCTTTCCTTGGTTACTTGGACATGAGATAGGACCTTAAGGTTTTCATGAATAGCGGACTAGCAGCCGCGTTGCACGGGAGAATGTGAAATGTATTCATATGTAGTAAAAACCTGAGAATTCCGTTGGTTTTCGTCATTTGTTATCGAATCGACTTAAACCCAGATCGTCACAATCGCCGCTCTTCTCTCTGGAACCGTTACATTTATCGTCTGCAAAGCAATGTCGCGTGGGGCGGTATGCGGAGACACTAAAGGCACCATAGTACAACACAGAAGAAGCTTCTAAGTTGATGTCATAGCTAGTAAGAAGCAGTACAATTCAAGTTTTAGCTATCGATTATTGACTTTTTACCCTTCTTTGGTGCCTTGGGCATGAGGTAGGACCTTACGATTTTGCATGAGAAGAGGACTAGCAGCCGCGTTCCACGAGAGAATGTAAAAGTGTTCATTTGTAGTAAAAACCTGAAAAATCCGTCCATTTTCCACCTTTGTTATCGAATCGACTTAAAGCCAGATATTCACATTGACCGCTCTTCTCTCTGAAACGGTTACATTTATTGTCTGCAAAGCTATGTCGCGTGCTGCGGTATGCGGTGACACAAAAGCACCATAGTAGAACATAGAAGAAGCTTCTAAGTTGATGTCATAGCTAGTAAGAAGCAGTACAATTCAAGTTTCTGCTATGGATTATTGACTTTTTACGCTTCTTTGGTGCCTTGGACATGAGGTAGGACCTTAAGAGTTTGCGTGAAAGGAGGACTAGCAGACGCGTTGCACGCGAGATTCTGAAAAATGTTCGTATGTAGTAAAAACCTGAGATATCCGTCCGTTTTCGTCATTCGTTATCGAATAGCCGTAAAGCCAGATCGTCACATTGGCCGCTCTTCTCTCTGGAACAGTTACATTTATCGTCTGCAAAGCTATGTCACGTGCTGCGGTATGCGAAGACACTAAAAACACCATTGTAGAACACAGAAGAAGCTTCTAAGGTGATGTAATAGCCAGTAAGAAGCAGTACAATTCAAGTTTTAGGTATCGATTATTGACTTTTTACCCTTCTTTGGTGCCTTGGGCATGAGGTAGGACCTTAAGATTTTGCATGAGAAGAGGACTAGAAGCCGCGTTGCACGAGAGAATGTGAAAAGTGTTCATATGTAGTAAAAACCTGAGATATCCGTCCGTTTTCGTCATTCGTTATCGAATAGACGTAAAGCCAGATCGTCACATTGGCCGCTCTTCTCTCTGGAACAGTTACATTAATCGTCTGCAAAGCTATGTCACGTGCTGCGGTATGCGAAGACACTAAAAACACCATTGTAGAACACAGAAGAAGCTTCTAAGGTGATGTAATAGCCAGTAAGAAGCAGTACAATTCAAGTTTTAATTATCGATTATTGATTTTTACCCTTCTTTCGTGCCTTGGGCATGAGGTAGGACCTTAAGATTTTGCATGAGAAGAGGACTAGAAGCCGCGTTGCACGAGAGAATGTGAAAAGTGTTCATATGTAGTAAAAACCTGAAAAATCCGTACATTTTCTTCCTTTGTTATCGAATCGACTTAAAGCCAGATATTCACATTGACCGCTCTTCTCTCTGAAATGGTTACATTTATCGTCTGCCAAGCTATGTCGCGTGCTGAGGTATGCGGAGACACTATATGCACCATAGTAGAACACAGCAGAAGCTTCCAAGTTGATGTGAAAGCAAGTAAGAAGCAGTACAATTCAAGTTTTAGTTAGCGATTATTGACTTTTTAGACGACTTTGGTGCCTTGGACATGAGCTAGGACTTTAAGATTTTGCATGAAAGGAGGACTACCAGCCGCGTTGCACGAGATAATGTGAAAAGTGGTCATATGTAGTAAAAACCTGAAAAATCCGTCCGTTTTCCTCCTTTGTTATCGAATCGACTTAAAGCCAGATCTTCACATTGACCGTTCTTCTCTCTGAAACGGTTACATTTATAGTCTGCAACGCTATGTCGCGTTCTGCGGTACGCGGAGACACTAAAAGCGTCATAGTAGATCAAAGAAGCAGTAAAATTCAAGTTTTAGCTATCGATTATTGACTTATTAGCCGGCTTTGGTGCCTTGGACATGGGATAGGACCTTAGGATTTTGAATGAAAGGAGGACTAGCAGACGCGTTGCACGGGAGAATGTGAAAAGTGTTCATATGTAGTAAAAACCTAAGAAATCAGTCCGTTTTCCTCATTTGTTATCGAATCGACTTAAAGCCAGATCGTCACATTGGCCGCTATTCTCTCTCAAACGGTTACATTTATCGTCTGCAAAGTTATGTCGCGTGCTACGGTATGCGGAGACACTATATGTACCATAGTAGAACACAGCAGAAGTTTCCAAAATAATGTAATAGCCAGTAAGAAGCAGTAGAATTCAAGTTTTACTTTTCGATTATTGACTTTTTAGCCGGCTTTGGTGCCTTGGACATGAGCTAGGACCTTAAGATTTTGCATGAAAGGAGGACTAGCAGCCCCCTTGCACGGGAAAATGTGAAAAGTGTTCATATCTAGTAAAAACGTGAGTAATCCGCCCGCTTTCGTCATTTGTTATCGAATCGACTTAAAGTCAGATCGTCACATTGGCCGCTATTCTCTCTCAAACGGTTACATTTATCGTCTGCAAAGTTATGTCGCGTGCTACGGTATGAGGAGACACTATATGCACCATAGTAGAACACAGAAGAAACTTCTAAGTTGATGTAAAAGCCAGTAAGAACCAGTACAATTCAAGTTTTATTTATCGATTATTGACTTTTTTGCCTTGCTTGGTTCCTTGGACATGAACTAGGACCTTAAGATTTTACATGAATGGCGGTCTAGCAGCCGCGTTGCACGGGAGAATGTGAACTGTGTTCATATGTAGTAAAAACAGGATAAATCCGTTCGTTTTCGTCATTCGTTATCGAGTCGACTCAAAGCCAGATCGTCACATTGGCCGCTCTTGTCTCTGGAACGGTTACATTTATCGTCTGCAAAGCTATGTCGCGTGCTGCGGTATGCGGAGACACTAAAAGCACCATAGTAGAACACAGAAGAAGCTTCTAAGTTGATGTAATTGCCAGTAAGAAGCAGTACAATTCAAGTTTTAGCTACCGATAATTGACTTTTTACCCTTCTTTGGTGCCTTGGACATGAGCTAGGACCTTAAGATTTTGCATGAAAGGAGGACTAGCAGATGCTTTGCACGGAAGAATGTGAAAGGTGTTCATATGTAGAAAAACCTGAGAAACCCGTCCGTTTCCGTCATTTGTTATCGAATCGACATAAAGGGATCGTCACATTGGCCGCTATTCTCTCTGAAACGGTAACATTAATCGTCTGCAAAGCTATGTCACGTGCTGCGGTATGCATAGACACTAAAATCACCATAGGAGAACACAGAAGAAGCTTGTAAGTTGATGTAATAGGCAGTAAGAAGCAGTGCAATTCAAGTTTTAGTTATCGATTATTGACTTTTTACCCTTCTTTGGTGCCTTAGACATGAGCTAGGACCTTACGATTTTGCATGAGTGGAGGACTAGCGGCTGCGTTGCACGGGAGAATGTGAAAAGTGTTCATATGTAATAAAAAACTGAGAAATCCGCCCCCTTTCGTCATTTGTTATCGAATCGACTTAAAGCCAGATCGCCACATTGGCTGCAATTCTCTTTGAAACGGTTACATTTATTGTCTGAAAAGCTATGTCGCGTGCTGCGGAATGCGGAGACACTAAAAGCGCCATAGGAGAACACAGAAGAAGCTCCTAAGCTGATATAATAGCCAGTAAGAAGCAGTACAATTCAAGGTTTAGTTATCGTTTATTGACTTTTTATTCTTCTTTGGTGACTTGGACATGAGCTAGTACCTTAAGATTTCACATGAAAGGAGGAATAGCAGGTGCGTTGCACGGGAGAATGTAAAAAGTGTTCATATGTAGAAAAAAAACCTGAGAAAAACGTCCGTTCTCGTCATTTTTTCTCGAATCGAGTAAAAGCCAGATCGCCACATTGGCCGCTATTCTCTGTGAAACGGTTACATTTATCGTCTGCAAATCTATGTCGCGTGCTGCGGTATGCGGTGTTACTAAAAGCACCGTAGCAGAACACAGAAGAAGCTTCTAAGTTGATGTAATAGCCTTTAAAAAGCAGTACAATTCAAGTTTTAGCTATTGATTATTGATTTTTTACCATTCTTTGGTGCTTTGGACATGAGCTAGGACCTTAGATTTTGCATGAAAGGAGGACTACCAGCCACCTTGCACGGGAAAATATGAATAGTGTTCATATCAAGTAAAAACCTGAGAAATCCGTCCGTTTTCGTCATTTGTTATCGAATCGACTTAAAGCCAGATCGTCACATTGACCGCTATTCTCTCTGAAACAGTTACATTTATCGTCTGCAAAGCTATGTCGCGTGCTGCGACATGCGGAGACACAAAAAGCACCATAGTATAACACAGAAGAAACTTCTAAGTTGATGTAAAAGAAAGTAAGAAACAGTACAATTCTAGTTATAGTTATCGATTATTGACTTTTTAGCTTTCCTTGGTTACTTGGACATGAGATAGGACCTTAAGGTTTTGCATGAATGGCGGACTAGCAGCCGCGTTGCACGGGAGAATGTGAAATGTATTCATATGTAGTTAAAACCTGAGAATTCCGTCGGTTTTCGTCATTTGTTATCGAATGTCGTGTGCTGCGGTATGCGGTGACACAAAAGCACCATAGTAGAACACAGAAGAAGCTTCTAAGTTGATGTCATAGCTAGTAAGAAGCAGTACAATTCAAGTTTTTGCTATGGATTATTGACTTTTTACGCTTCTTTGGTGCTTTGGACATGAGGTAGGACCTTAAGAGTTTGCATGAAAGGAGGACTAGCAGACGCGTTGCACGCGAGGTTGTGAAAAATGTTCGTATGCAGTAAAAACCGGAGAAATCTGTCCGTTTTCGTCATTTGTTATCGGACCGACTTAAAGCCAGATCGTCACATTGGCCGCTATTCTCTCTGAAACGGTTACATTTATCGTCTGCAAAATTATGTCACGTGCTGCGGTATGCGAAGACACTAAAAACACCATAGTAGAACACAGAAGAAGCTACTAAGGTGATGTAATAGCCAGTAAGAAGCAGTACAATTCAAGTTTTAGGTATCGATTATTGACTTTTTACCCTTCTTTGGTGCCTTTTGCATGAGGTAGGACCTTAAGATTTTGCATGAGAAGAGGACTAGAAGCCGCGTTGTTCGAGAGAATGTGAAAAGTGTTCATATGTAGTAAAAGTCTGAGATATCCGTCCGTTTTCGTCATTCGTTATCGAATAGACGTAAAGCCAGATCGTCACATTGGCCGCTCTTCTCTCTGGAACAGTTACATTTATCGTCTGCAAAGCTATGTCACGTGCTGCGGTATGCGAAGACACTAAAAACACCATTGTAGAACACAGAAGAAGCTTCTAAGGTGATGTAATAGCCAGTAAGAAGCAGTACAATTCAAGTTTTAATTATAGATTATTGTCTTTTTACCCTTCTTTGGTGCCTTGGGCATGAGGTAGGACCTTAAGATTTTGCATGAAAGGAGGACTACCAGCCGCGTTGCACGAGATAATGTGAAAAGTGGTCATATGTAGTAAAAACCTGAAAAATCCGTCCGTTTTCCTCCTTTGTTATCGAATCGACTTAAAGCCAGATCTTCACATTGACCGTTCTTCTCTCTGAAACGGTTACATTTATAGTCTGCAAAGCTATGTCGCGTTCTGCGGTACGCGGAGACACTATAAGCGTCATAGTAGATCAAAGAAGCAGTAAAATTCAAGGTTTAGCAATCGATTATTGACTTATTAGCCGGCTTTGGTGCCTTGGACATGAGATAGGACCTTAAGATTTTGAATGAAAGGAGGACTAGCAGACGCGTTGCACGGGAGAATGTGAAAACTGTTCATATCTAGTAAAAACCTGAGAAATCCGTCCGTTTTCGTCATTTGTTATAGAATCGACTAAAAGCCAGATAGTTACATTGGCCGCTCTTCTCTCTGAAACGGTAACATTAATCGTCTGCAAACCTATGTCGCGTGCTGCGGTATGCGGAGACACTAAAAGCACCTTAGTAGAACACAGATAAACCTTCTAAATTGATGTAATAGCCAGTAAGAAGCAGTACAATTCAAGTTTTAGTTATCGATTATTGACTTTTCACCCTTCTTTTTTGCCTTGGACATGAGCTAGAATCTTATGATTTTGATAAAAAAAATGAGGACTAGCAGCCGTGTTGCACGGGAGAATGTGAAAAGTGTTCATATGTAGTAAAAACCTGAGAAATCCGTCCGTTTCCGTCATTTGTCATCGAATCGACGTAAAGCCAGATCGTCACGAAGACCGCTATTCTCTCTGAAACAGTTACATTTATCGTCTGCAATGCTATGTCGTGTGCTGCGGTATGCGGAGACACTAAAAGCACCATAGTACAACACAGAAGAAACTTCTAAGTTGATGTAAAAGAAAGCAAGAAGCAGTACAATTCACGTTTTAGTTATCGATTATTGACTTTTTAGCCTTACTTGGTTCCTTGGACATGAGCTAGGACCTTATGATTTTGCATGAATGGCGGACTAGCAGCCGCGTTGCACGGGGGAATGTGAACTGTGTTCATTTGTAGTAAAAACAGAAGAAATCCGTCCGTTTTCGTCATTCGATATCGAATCGACTCAAAGCCAGATCGTCACATTGGCCGCTCTTCTCTCTCGAACGGTTACATTTATCGTCTGCAAAGCTATGTCGCGTGGGGCGGTATGCGGAGACACTAAAGGCACCATAGTACAACACAGAAGAAGCTTCTAAGTTGATGTCATAGCTAGTAAGAAGCAGTACAATTCAAGTTTTAGCTATCGATTATTGACTTTTTACCCTTCTTTGGTGCCTTGGGCATGAGGTAGGACCTTAAGATTTTGCATGAGAAGAGGACTAGCAGCCGCGTTCCACGAGAGAATGTAAAAGTGTTCATATGTAGTAAAAACCTGAAAAATCCGTCCATTTTGCTCCTTTCTTATCGAATCGACTTAAAGCCAGATATTCACATTGACCGCTCTTCTCTCTGAAACGGTTACATTTATTGTCTGCAAAGCTATGTCGTGTGCTGCGGTATGCGGTGACACAAAAGCACCATAGTAGAACACAGAAGAAACTTCTAAGTTGATGTCATAGCTAGTAAGAAGCAGTACAATTCAAGTTTTTGCTATGGATTATTGACTTTTTACGCTTCTTTGGTGCCTTGGACATGAGGAAGGACCTTAAGAGTTTGCATGAAAGGAGGACTAGCAGACGCGTTGCACGCGAGGTTGTGAAAAATGTTCGTATGTAGTAAAAACCGGAGAAATCTGTCCGTTTTCGTCATTTGTTATCGGACCGACTTAAAGCCAGATCGTAACATTGGACGCTATTCTCTCTGAAACGGTTACATTTATCGTCTGCAAAATTATGTCACGTGCTGCGGTATGCGAAGACACTAAAAACACCATAGTAGAACACAGAAGAAGCTTCTAAGGTGATGTAATAGCCAGTAAGAAGCAGTACAATTCAAGTTTTAGGTATCGATTATTGACTTTTTACCCTTCTTTGGTGCCTTTTGCATGAGGTAGGACCTTAGGATTTTGCATGAGAACAGGACTAGAACCGCGTTGTACGAGAGAATGTGAAAAGTGTTCATATGTAGTAAAAACCTGAGATATCCGTCCGTTTTCGTCATTCGTTATCGAATAGACGTAAAGCCAGATCGTCACATTGGCCGCTCTTCTCTCTGGAACAGTTACATTTATCGTCTGCAAAGCTATGTCACGTGCTGCGGTATGCGAAGACACTAAAAACACCATTGTAGAACACAGAAGAAGCTTCTAAGGTGATGTAATAGCCAGTAAGAAGCAGTACAATTCAAGTTTTAATTATCGATTATTGTCTTTTTACCCTTCTTTGGTGCCTTGGGCATGAGGTAGGACCTTAAGATTTTGCATGAAAGGAGGACTACCAGCCGCGTTGCACGAGATAATGTGAAAAGTGGTCATATGTAGTAAAAACCTGAAAAATCCGTCCGTTTTCCTCCTTTGTTATCGAATCGACTTAAAGCCAGATCTTCACATTGCCCGTTCTTCTCTCTGAAACGGTTACATTTATAGTCTGCAAAGCTATGTCACGTTCTGCGGTACGCGGAGACACTATAAGCGTCATAGTAGATCAAAGAAGCAGTAAAATTCAAGTTTTAGCTATCGATTATTGACTTATTAGCCGGCTTTAGTGCCTTGGACATGAGATAGGACCTTAAGATTTTGAATGAAAGGAGGACTAGCAGACGCGTTGCACGGGAGAATGTGAAAAGTGTTCATATCTAGTAAAAACCTGAGAAATCCGTCCGTTTTCGTCATTTGTTATAGAATCGACTAAAAGCCAGATCGTTACATTGGCCGCTCTTCTCTCTGAAACGGTTACATTAATCGTCTGCAAACCTATGTCGCGTGCTGCGGTATGCGGAGACACTAAAAGCACCTTAGTAGAACACAGATAAACCTTCTAAATTGATGTAATAGCCAGTAAGAAGCAGTACAATTCAAGTTTTAGTTATCGATTATTGACTTTTCACCCTTCTTTTTTGCCTTGGTCATGAGCTAGAATCTTATGATTTTGATAAAAAAATGAGGACTAGCAGCCTTGTTGCACGGGAGAATGTGAAAAGTGTTCATATGTAGTAAAAACCTGAGAAATCCGTCCGTTTCCGTCATTTGTCATCGAATAGACGTAAAGCCATATCGTCACAAAGACCGCTATTCTCTCTGAAACAGTTACATTTATCGTCTGCAATGCTATGTCGTGTCCTGCGGTATGCGGAGACACTAAAAGCACCATAGTACAACACAGAAGAAACTTCTAAGTTGATGTAAAAGAAAGCAAGAAGCAGTACAATTCACGTTTTAGTTATCGATTATTGACTTTTTAGCCTTACTTGGTTCCTTGGACATGAGCTAGGACCTTATGATTTTGCATGAATGGCGGACTAGCAGCCGCGTTGCACGGGGGAATGTGAACTGTGTTCATTTGTAGTAAAAACAGAAGAAATCCGTCCGTTTTCGTCATTCGATATCGAATCGACTCAAAGCCAGATCGTCACATTGGCCGCTCTTCTCTCTCGAACGGTTACATTTATCGTCTGCAAAGCTATGTAGCGTGCTGCGGTACGCGGAGACACTAAAAGCATATGTAGTAAAAACCTGAGAAATCCGTCCGTTTTCGTCATTCGTTATCGAATCGACTTAAAGCCAGATCGTCACATTGGACGCTCTTCTCTCTGGAACGGTTACATTTATCGCCTGCAAAGCTATGTCGCGTGCTGCGGTATGCGGAGACACTAAAAGCACCATAGTAGAACACAGATGAGCTTCCAAGTTGATGCAATAGGCAGTAAGAAGCAGTACAATTCAAGTTTTAGTTATCGATTATTGACATTTTAGCCGGCTTTGGTGCTTTGGACATGAGCTAGGATCTTAAGATTTTGCATGAAAGCAGGACTAGCAGCCGCGTTGCAAGGGAGAATGTGAAAAGTGTCCATTTGTAGTAAAAACCTAAGAAATCCGTCCGTTTTCCTAATTTGTTACCGAATCGACATAAAGCCAGATCGTCAAATGGGCCGCTATTCTCTCTGGAACGGTTACATTTATCGTCTGCAAATCTATGTCGCGTGCTGCGGTATGCGGTGTCACTAAAAGCACCGTAGTAGAACACAGAAGAAGCTTCTAAGTTGATGTAATAGCCTTTAAAAAGCAGTGCAATTCAAGTTTTAGCTATCGACTATTGACTTTTTACCCTTCTTTGGTGCCTTGGACATGAGCTAGGACCTTAAGATTTTACATGAATGGCGGTCTAGCAGCCGTGTTGCACGGGAGAATGTGAACTGTGTTCATATGTAGTAAAAACAGGATAGATCCGTCCGTTTTCGTCATTCGTTATCGAATCGACTCAAAGCCAGATCGTCACATTGGCCGCACTTGTCTCTGGAACGGTTACATTTATCGTCTGCAAAGCTATGTCGCGTCCTGCGGAATGCCGGGACTCTAAAAGCACCATAGTAGAACACAGAAGAAGCTTCTAAGTTGATGTAATAGCCAGTAAGAAGCAGTACAATTCAAGTTTTAGATATCGATTATTGACTTTTTTCCCCTTTCTTTGGTGCATTGGACATGAGCTAGGAGCTTAAGATTGTGCATGAATGGAGGCCTAGCAGACGCGTTGCTTGGGAGAATGTGAAAAGTGTTCATTAGTAGTAAAAACCTAAGAAATCCGTCCGTTTTCCTCATTTGTTATCGAATCGACATAAAGCCAGATCGTCAAATGGGCCGCTATTGTCTCTCAAACGGTTACATTTATCGTCTGCAAAGCTATGTCGCGTGCTACGGTATGAGGAGACACTATATGCACCATACTAGAACACAGCAGAAGCTTACAAGTGTATGTAATAGCCAGTAAGAAGCAGTAGAATTCAAGTTTTAGTTATCGATTATTGACTTTTGAGCCGTCTTTGGTGCCTTGGACATGAGCTAGGACCTTAAGATTTTGCATGAAAGGAGGACTAGCAGCCGCTTTGCCCGGAAGAATGTGAAAGGTGTTCATATGTAGTAAAAACCTGAGAAATCCGTCCGTTTTCGTCATTTGTTATCAAATCGACTTAAAGCCAGATTGCCACATTGGCCGCTATTCTCTCTGAAACGGTTACATTTATTGTCTGAAAAGCTATGTCGCGTGCTGCGGTATGCGGAGACACAAAAAGCACCATAGTATAACACAGAAGAAACTTCTAAGTTGATGTAAAAGCCAGTAAGAACCAGTACAATTCAAGTTTTAGTTATCGATTATTGACTTTTTTGCCTTCCTGGGTTCCTTGGACATGAGCTAGGACCTTAAGATTTTACATGAATGGCGGTCTAGCAGCTGCGTTGCACGGGAGAATGTGAACTGTGTTCATTTGTAGTAAAAACAGGATAAATCCGTCCGTTTTCGTCATTCGTTATCGAATCGACTCAAAGCCAGATCGTCACATTGGAGGCTCTTCTCTCTGAAACCGTTACATTTATCGTCTGCAAAGCTATGTAGCGTACTGCGGTATGCGGAGACACTAAACGCACCATAGTAGAACATAGCAGAAGATTCTAAGTTGATGTAGTAGCCAGTATGGAGCAGTACAAATCAAGTTTTAGTAATCGATTATTCATTTTTTACCATTCTTTGGTGCCTTGGACATGAACTAGGACCTTAGGATTTTGCATGCAAGGAGGACTAGCAGCAACGTTGCACGGGAGAATGTCTAAATTGTTCATATGTAGTAAAAACCTGAGACACCCGTCCGTTTTCGTCATTTTTAATCGAATCGACTTAAAGCCAGATCGTCATATTGGCCGCTGTTCGCGCTGAAACGGTTACATTTTTCGTCTGCAAAGCTATGTCGCGAGCTGCGGTATGCGGAGATACTAAAAGCACCATAATAGAACACAGAAGAACCTTCTAAGTTGATGTAATAGCCAGAAAGGAGCAGTACAGTTCAGGTTTTAGCTATCGATTATTGACATTTTAGCCAGCTTTAGTGCCTTGGACATGAGCTAGGACCTTAAGATTTTACATGAAATTAGGACTAGCAGACGCGTTGCACGGGAGAATGTCAGAAGTGTTCATATGTAGTAAAAACCTGAGACATCGGTGCGTTTTCATCATTTGTTATCGAATCGACTTAAAGCCAGATCGTCACATTGGCCGCTCTTCTCTCTGGAACGGTTACATTTATCGTCTGCAAATCTATGTCGCGTGCTGCGGTATGCGGTGTCACTAAAAGCAACGTAGTAGAACACAGAAGAAGCTTCTAAGTTGATGTAATAGCCTTTAAAAAGCAGTACAATTCAAGTTTCAGCTATCGACTATTGACTTTTTACCCTTTTTTGGTGCCTTGGACATGAGCTAGGACCTTAAGATTTTGCATGAAAGGAGGACTAGCAGCCCCCTTGCACGGGAAAATGTGAAAAGTGTTCATATCTAGTAAAAACCTGAGTAATCCGCCCGCTTTCGTCATTTGTTATCGAATCGACTTAAAGCCAGATCGTCACATTGACCGCTATTCTCTCTGGAACGGTTACATTTATCGTCTGCAAAGCTATGTCGCGTGCTGCGGAATGCCGAGACTCTAAAAGCACCATAGTAGAACACAGAAGAAGCTTCTAAGTTGATGTAAAAGCCAGCAAGAAGCAGTACAATTCAAGTTTCAGTTATCGATTATTGACTTTTTAGCCTTATTTGGTTCCTTGGACATGAGCTAGGACCTTAAGATTTAGCGTGAATGGCGGACTAGCAGCCGCGTTGCACGGGAGAATGTGAACTGTGTTCATATGTAGTAAAAACCTGAGAAATCCGTCCATTTTCGTCATTTGTTATCGAATCGACTTAAAGCCAGATCGTCACATTGGCCGCTCTTCTCTCTGGAACGGTTACATTTATCGTCTGCAAAGCTATGTCGCGTTCTGCGGTATGCGAAGACACTAAAACCACCATAGTAGAACACAGAAGAAGCTTCTAAGTTGATGTAATAGCCAGTAAGAAGCAGTACAATTCAAGTTTTAGCTATCGATTATTAACTTTTTACCCTTCTTTGGTGCCTTGGACATGAGCTAGGACCTTAAGATTTTGCATGAAAAGAGGACTAGCAGCCGCGGTGCACGGGAGGATGTGAAAAGTGTTCATATATACTAAAAACCTGAGAAATCCGTGCGTTTTCGTCACTTGTTATAGAATCGACTTAAAGCCAGATCGCCACATTGGCTGCAATTCTCTTTGAAACGGTTACATTTATTGTCTGAAAAGCTATGTCGCGTGATGCGGTATGCGAAGACACTAAAAGCACCATAGGAGAACACAGAAGAAGCTTCTAATTTGTTGTAATAGCTAGTAAGAAGCAGTACTACTCAAGTTTTAGTTATCGATTATTGACTTCTTATCCGGCTTTGGTGCCTTGGACATGAGCTAGGACCTTAAGATTTTGCATGAAAGGAGAACTAGCAGACGCGTCGCTTGGGAGAATGTGAAAAGTGTTCATATGTAGTGAAAACCTGAGAAATCCGCCCGTTTTCGTCATTTGTCAACGAATCGACTTAAAGCCAGATCGTCACATTGGCCGCTATTCTATGTGAAACGGTTACATTTGTCGTCTGCAAATCTATGTCGCGTGCTGCGGTATGCGGAGACACTAAAAGCACCATAGTAGAACAGAGAAGAAGCATCTAAGTTGATGTAATAGCCTTTAAAAAGCAGTACAATTCAAGTTTTAGCTATCGACTATTGACTTTTTACCCCTCTTTGGTGCCTTGGACATGAGCTAGGACCTTAAGATTTTGCATGAAAGGAGGACTAGCAGCCGCTTTGCACGGGAAAATGTGAGAAGTGTTCATATCTAGTAAAAACCTGAGAAATCCGCGAGCTTTCGTCATTTGTTATCGAATCGACTTAAAGCCAGATCGTCACATTGGCCGCTATACTCTCTGAAACGGTTACATTTATCGTCTGCAAAGCTATGTCGCGTGCTGCGGTATACGGAGACACTAAAAGCACCATAGTAGATTACAGATGAAACTTCTACGTTGATTTAAGAGCCAGTAAGATGCAGTACAATTCAAGTTTTAATTATCGATTATTGACGTTTTAGCCGGCCTTTGTGCCTAGGAGAAGAGCTAGGACCTTAAGATTTTGCATGGAAGGATCACTAGCAGCCGCGATGCACGGAAGAATGTCAAAAGTGTTCATATGTAGTAAAAACCTGAGAAATCCGTCCGTTTTCGTCATTTGTTAGCGAATCGACTTAAGGCCAAATCGTCACATTGGCCGCTTTTCTCTCTGAAACGGTTACATTTATCGTCTGCAAAGGTATGTCGCGTGCTGCGGTATGCGGAGACACTAAAAGCACCATAGTATACCACAGATGAAGCTTCTAAGTTGATGTAATAGCCAGTAAGAAGTAGTACAATTCAAGTTTTAGTTATCGATTATTAATTTTTTACCCTTCTTTGGTGCCTTGGACATGAGCTTGTAAGTAGGCTGTTTAGGTGTTCTTATTGGTAACGCCACATAGCGCTCGGTATGAAAAAATCACTGGCTGTGCCGTGTGCAGTCTGTGTTTAGTTTGCATTGTTGTCTGCCATTGTAGTGTTGGGCAGCGGCAGCTGGATGCTAACAGCGCGTAGCGTTGCGCAGTTGGAGGTGAGCCGCCAGCAGTGGTGGACGTGGGGAGAGAGATTGCGAAGTTTTGAAATTTGTAAGAATTGGTGTCATGATCTGATATATATATTATGACTATTAAGGTAAATACATTGTTTGTTCTCTATCAAAATCTTTCATTTGCTAACTGTAGCTATCAGTAGTTAGTGCCTTCCGCAGTTTGATTCTTTTAGTTAGCTGGCAGTAGTGGCGCTCGCTGTATTGCAGTAGTTCGAGTAACCAAGATTTTTGTGAGGTAAGTGATTTGTGAAACATATAGGTTAACGTTAGTCAGGGCCAGTCTTTTGTAGGGAGTATTGAAAGTCAGATTGCGTTGCGCTAAAAACTATCGTGTGTCAATTTAAGCACAGTCTTGTATAATTTTTCTAAGGGGACGTTTCATATGTCGACCCTTAGCCGAGGATACCTCACTGGAATCTTCTGATTTTTTCCTTGTAGATTGTGTAATTAGTGTAGCTTTTGTTTATTGGTAGCGCCTAATCTTAGAGTGAATTTCCTTTGTAGTTGTAGTCTTTCATTGTTGTACAGTACAACAGTTGTGGCATGCATGTAGAGTTGCACCAAGTATTTCGCAGCTGCGCTTGCAATTAACTAGATATTATTTTCAGTGCTATGTTAATGTGTTCTCTTATTTTTGCTCTTCAAATTGTGCTTTTCTGTGTTATCGTGTGAAATATTGTGACAATAATGGCGTGTGAAAAACGTAATACTAGGCTACAAAGTAAACTGGGAAATGACAGTGAAGACGGAAGCAATGTGTTAGCGCCACCATGTAATGAATTCACAAATGTTCAAAGTAGTAATTTGGTAATAGTGCATAGGAAAATGGAGCGGGCTGCAAATAATGGTGTAGGAAGTGAAACAGTTAGTGAACAGGGAAGCATTATCGATCGATTGGTCGGCAACAGCTCGCGTCAGGAATCCGATATGACAGGACACAATCTTGCAAATACTGTACATTCAGGTTTTGCGTCCTCACCGTTTTCTCAAATAAGCCGAGACACATTTTCTGCTTGTCAAACTGTGAATGTTGCCGGTGCAAATGCACTGCCGAAAAGCATAGATGATCAAATTCCAGACACTAATACATTATTATTGCAATTAATGCAACAAATGAAACAAAACCAGAGACAAACACAGCAACAGTTAGACACAATGGAACAAAATCTTCAAAAGTTAGACACAATGGAACATAATCTTCAAAAGTTAGACACAATGGAACAAAATCTTCAAAAGTTAGACACAATGGAACAAAATCAGAGACAAACACAGCAACAGTTGGACACAATGGAACATAATCTTCGGAAGTTAGACACCACACTTGAACAAACACGTGAAGATTTAACTACTGAGTTACATAACATTGAATCGAAATGTCAAAAAATCTGTAATGACGTAAAAACACAAATTTGTGAGCATTTTCAACCTATTTTTTCGCGGCATGAAAACTCATTACAGAATCACGAAGCAGCCATAAAAGAATTACAAACTGTTGTTCGTGAAAATCACGACACCTTGCAAGCTAAAATGGACTCAGTTGCATCCACCGATTCGGTTATGCAACTTGCAAGAACTCAGGAAAACTTAAAGGACACAGTAGATTCGATTTCAACACAAATGGACATTCTGAAATTTGGTTCAGAAAAACACACTGAGGAAATGTGTTCACTATCGGAGAAAGTAGCCGAACTTTCGGATCAGTTCACTAATTTATCTACGAAGGTAGATGATAATTTGAATGACACAAAACCGGTAGTCTTTAATGACACAGAAGAGTGCGAACAAATTAGGAAATTCAGACAAAGTCTGAATCAAATTAGTACGCAACACCAAAGAGAAATCCGGGAAGTACAAGATCAGCTGACACAGGTAATACAAGAATTACGTATTTCAGAGGACACTCGCGCTCCAATACGGAAAGAGGGACATAGAAATACGGAACAGCCACAAAATAATATCACAGGGCACTTCGGAAATTATGAAAGAAATTGGCAAGGTACACCGAATTCTGAGATGGAACCGCCGACACGACGTAACAATGACCGATATGCTACCCGCCGAGACGATGATTTTGACTATAAGCTGTTCATTACTGCACGTAAATTCAAAACATTTAAGAATTCTGGCAACGACATTCATCCACAAGCGTGGCTCCATCAATTCTCTCATTGTTTTCCTCCCAACTGGTCACTAGAGCACAGATTAGAATTTATGTATGGCTACTTAGAGAATGAACCAGCTGTAAGAATGCGATCGGTCATTCACGATTGCCACAGTGAAGGAGAATTTTACCATGCCTTCCTCTCAGCATATTGGCCGCAAGCCACACAAGACCGAGTAAAACATGGCATCATGATGATGAAACATTTCGAACAATCTGAATTTTCCAGTCTTGTGAAATATTTTGAAGACATGTTGCACAAGAATCAGTACCTGTCAAACCCATACAGCCTGTCAGAACTCATCCGCATTTGCTTAATCAAATTGCCTGAACATTTACGGCATATTATTTTGGCAGGCCGTTGCAAAGACGACATTGAAGCTTTTCAGGGACTCTTACAAGAATTAGAAATTGACACTGACAATCGCGGAACGCGAAAACAGGAACACAACAATTACAGGTCACATCCGTCGCAATTCCGCGATGAAAGAAATAATAACTGGACACGACAAGGCTATTCTCACAATACAAATCGTGACCAAAACAGACACCACCCGTATGACAACCGTTGGCAGAGTAGTAATAATTACAGGGAAAGGTCACCTCTCCGCGGTAATGACTATCACAGAGACAATCAGAGAAACAGACAATATGGGAACCAAAATAATTACTATCAAGGGAGACAGAAAAACTTTAGACGCAACGGTCCAGCGCGCAGTTACGATTCAGAGAGAAATTCTCCACCACGTGACCGACAAGAAAGAAACTATGGAATCTACCGACATGACGACAGACGATATGATCGTAACGACAGACCTGAATTGCAGCAGAACTGGCGGGAATCAAACAGAGCAGGGCCCTCTCGACAAGGTGAATTTGTAGAAGTTAGGTCTCCAAATCCCAATAACGACGCGCGCCAACAAAGACACAATAGGCAATGACTCATACCGCTGGCAGCCTCAAAACGTACTTATCAAACTGACGACGCAGCTGCCGTAGCTAGTAATTACGTTAAAATGGAAGACATTAGGGACATATTACTCCAGGAACACGACGTAAAACACAACAACATTGCATATCCTGTGATTCACATTACTGTAAATGACGTAAAATTTACGGCAGTACTTGACTCAGGCAGTCCCATTTCTGTAATTAGTGAAACAGCTTTTAGCAAATGCAATAAATCGAACGATTGCCCCACACTTCCGTTACGCAAGATTAAATTACAAAGTGCAGTCATTGGAAAAAGTGTAGATGTACACCAACAAACCAACTTAGAATTCTTTTGTCAGAGCCACAGCTTCTCTATGAACTTTCTTATTGTTCCATTGTTGTCGACGGAAATTATACTGGGAGTAGACTTTTTGAATGAATACAAAGCAATCTTAAACTTTCACGATGCTGAAATAAGTTTAGAGAAAGAAGGTAAGTCAAAAGCTTTGAAATTTGAAGATTGGCTCTCAAACCATGACGAGGAAATTAATCGGATTTACCTTCTGTTAGACAACAGTTCGGAATTTTCTACGGAACTAGACACTAACAGTCGCTCTGCAAGTACTGACAGGGATGATATCGACGGCACAATTGAAACTAATGAGTTAATTCAGAATAAAATTCAAACAATTGAGAATTGTAATGACACTGATAGGCAGGACCTTTCTGAGATTTTACAAGCACATTCCACAGTTTTTACTCACAAAACAGGAACAATCAAGGGATTTCAATACCAATTTCGTGTTCGTGAGCATACTAAATTTTGTGTTAGACCATACGTAATTCCAGCACATTATAGGGACCGTGTTAGAACAGAAATACAATCCATGCTTGACGACGGCATTATTGAGCCTGCAGTAAGCTCATACAACAATCCATTACATGTTGTTGAGAAGAAAAATTGATCGATCAGGCTTGTCTTAGATTCGAGACAAATCAATACTATCATTATTCCTGAAACAGACAGGCCGCAAACGTTGGAAGAACTTCTTCAAAATTTTAATGGTGTAAAAGTGTTGTCTTCCATTGATCTCAGATCCAGCTTTTATCAGATCGAACTTCAACCAGAATGTAGAAAATATACAGCTTTTCTTTGTTTTGGCGTTTGTTATCAGTTTCGGAAACTTCCTTTTGGTTTGAACATTTCCTCGGCAGCATTCATTCGCGGGCTAAATTCCATATTACCTGAGCTCTTAAAACGTCACATCACCTTATATGTGGACGATATTCTGATAGCAGAAGCCTCATGGGAACAACATAATCGCATCCTCAACAGCGTGTTACATATTTTTGCAGAATCTGGAATTACAGTTAACTTGGAAAAGTCTGAATTCGGTAGGACAAAAGTGAAGTTTTTGGGACATATTATTTCTTCTGAAGGCATCCAGCCGGTTCCTGAAAAGTTAGAAGCAATCAGAGCCATTCCAATTCCATCCACAAAAAAACAAGTCCGCAGTTTTCTAGGTCTCGTAAATTTTTACCGTCGTTTTCTGAATATGCAAATTCTAGTTACACCAAAACTTTGTTCTCTCACTGGAAAAAATACTATTTGGAACTGGGACGAACAAGCACAGTTGGAATTCAATTCTTTGAAAGAATCGCTCCTTAACGCGCCAATACTAGCTCATCCAGATCTTTCACAAGACTTTTGCCTAAGCACGGATTCTTCTAAAGTCGGTCTTGGTGCCCATTTATTTCAAGAAGCCACAGAAAATGACATTACTGTTCAGAAAACCATTGCTTTTGCTAGCCGAGTGCTAACAAAATCTGAAAAAAATTATTCCGTTACTGAATTAGAAGCTTTAGCTATCGTTTGGGCATTTAACAAATTCCGTTTCTTTCTTTATGGTAAGCACGTAAAAGTATACAGATACCACCGTGCATTACAATTTCTTATGTCTTCAAAATTAAATCATGACAGGTTAAAACGTTGGGCATTGTTTCTGCAAGAATTCCACTTCACAATAGTCTACATTCCCGGCAAGGAGAACATTGTTGCGGACGCACTGTCACGCGCACCGGCTGGGCTTGAGAAAAGTAACACAGAAAGCAACCTCGAGAGAAATTTCAGTATTCTTTACATCCAGAAAGTCGCCTTTGAAAACTTCATCACCACATCTTTAAAGGACATTGCTCATGAACAAGACAAAGATCCGACTTGGAAAGACATCAAAAGTAAATGGCATGAAAAGACACACACACAGATTCGGCTTTATTATCTGGTTAGAAACAACATACTGTTCAAACGATGCACTGTTGATGACAAGCTATGGGTACTTTGCATTCCAGACGATTTTGTTAATAAGCTCATTTGGTACATTCATTTCAGCTATGCACATTTTGGTCCACGAAAATGTTATCATATTCTTCGAACGACTTGTTATTTTAACAATATGGAAAAGAGAATTCGAAGAGTCTTGTCTATTTGTAAACTTTGTCAAAAGGCGAAACCATCTACTGTCACTCATCGTGCTCCATTGTTTCCTATCATTCCTTCTAAATGAAAAGAATTTGCTGCTGTTGATCTCTTGGGACCGCTTGTCAGAACATCTAATGGATTTTCGTACGTTCTAGTCGCTGTTGAACTTACTTCAAAATTCGTTTCTTTCACTCCGTTACGTAAAGCCACTGGACGGTCTGTATCCAACGCCTTTGTTAGAAATTTCTTACGTGAAGTTGGACACGTTAGTAAAGTAATTTCAGATAACGGACCGCAATTCAGATCTGCTGTTTGGTCACGCATGCTTCGTAACCATAAAATCAAATCTGTTTTTATTTCATTGTACTCACCACATTGTAACCCGTCTGAACGGATTATGAAAGAAATCAATAAGCTTTGCTGACTTTATTGTCACAGAAAGCATCAGCATTGGGACAGATATTTACACTTATTTCAAAACGTGCTGAATGAAATGCCTCATGACTCCACTGCTTTACCACCTGTTCTTGTACTGAAGAATAAAGAACCACCAAACAGAATCAGAGAGCTTGTACCTTTTCCGAATACACGTAAACTTCGACACAAAGACATAATTGATTTGGCTATTAAAAATATAAATTCTGCTGCAGACAAAAGGAAAAAATTACACGGTAAAGCAAATGCAAAGAAATTATATATTGGTCAGAAAGTTCTCATTAAAGCTCATCCATTGTCACATAAGAAGAAACACTTGAGTCACAAATTCTTTCTAGTTTACAATGGACCTTACAGAATCCGACGTATACCACATGATAATTGCGTTGAAGTTGAAACTCTGCATACTAGGAAGAGTAAAGGTTTACACCACATTTCACATGTAAAACCGTTTATTGAAAGATAATCTGCTTTTTAACTTTGTCTTTGCCATAAAACATTTCACTTCACATTTCTAGTATGCTTTGTCACACTGAGAAACTGTTAACGTGCAACAATGTTTGAAGTTTACTATCCAGTTTAGAACCTACGGAACATATTTAAACAGAAATTACGAATGCATTGTTATAGTGAACAGACGTCACAGTGTTATTGTGCGTGTACATTCTTGCTTGTTAGTTGCACGATTACGTAACGACCATAAGGTTCACATACTTAGAACATTTACCAGTATTGCTAATGGGATTTTAATGCAACATTTTGGTTTACTTGAAAATACATTCTGGATTTAAAGTACTTTCTGTGAGATACCAGATGATACAGTGGTTAGTTTATGTGACAGCTACACGATTTTATCACGACGCTACTGATGAGTGACAATTTACAACGTTGCTTTTGCAGTTTATCTGTTTTATATCTACACAGTTTTTCTGAATTTTTCTGGAAAGTAAAACATGTTTTAGTAGTAACGTTTGTGGTATAGCTACAATGAGACAGCCTTTTCTTTAGCACAACAATACGTACAGTACAGTACTTACTTCATCACGGCAATAAGTGTAATAACTATGATATCTATACGCAAAGCATTTCAATTTCGTTTATCATGAGGTAAGTACATTGACTTCTGCAGAACTTAGCCTTCGGAGGACAACAACTACGACACTTCCACAGAGATTGTCTTACGGCAAGACGCACATTTAGCGCTACAGGACACGCATTAAACTATTTATTTTTCAACATATTTTAATTACAAAGAAAGTTTTCCGTAATACATTTCATTCCATTGCTGTAATCTGTAACACTTGAGGATATAATTACATTATCCTCAGGGGGATACACGCATGCTTTGTGTACCATGTGTTTGGCAAGCACAAGGAGCCCTAGCTAATATGGTATTTGCTTATACAACTTTACACATCGGTACCATATTTCTCTAACACATAAATTACACAGCTATCTGATCATTTAACTGAGAGAGACAAACATTTACTTTACTACATCAGCGACAGATGTTTACGTAATTACACCATTGGATAACTTCACACTTACGAAGTTGTATTTTGTCTGTACTTTGTGAACTGTTCATATTTTTTCGGAACCATTGTGATACTATGAGAGCTTTGAATGACATATTTGGTATGGGATCACGATTTTTAAAGTACGTTTGAGGCAGATGACACTTTTGACATGAGCAGAGAATTTTTTTTTTTTTAGGTTTTGAAATTATTGGAGGAAGTTACGGAGATTTTGAGAGTTGACTGAGGTGTTATGATGTTATTATTACGATTACTATGTGTATTATGCTCTTGCGGTATGTTTATGATCGATAAGCCGATGCTATATGAGTCATTTGATTATGCTATGTATCTGTTATGATGAAATATTGAAGAAGTGTCGACGAATAAGGTAAGAAATAATGAAAAGAGGTTAGGGACTCTGGTTTGTGAAAAAAGTTGTTGGAAACCAAGAATCGTACTTTAAGAGTTATGAAATGTATGTAAATGCGTGAACGTATTACAATGCCGATGAAAATTTTTTGGACACTGTTATATCAATAGTATTTTGTTTCTACAGATGTGTAACACAAATTCTTGACCTGTGAATTTTTTTATATGAGCCTGCCACTGTAGCGGAAACTGGTGTCGTAAATATTTCGATAAGACAGTTAAGTGACCACCTGCATGTAATGCGTCGTGGGCACCCAGCTGCGCGACAACCACCTGACAAAAAGAAAGCCATTAGTGTGTGCCTTTCAGAGACACAGGTAAAAAAAAGAGGCCATTATCCTCGCTATTGACATTCAATCCTTTGTAGAAAGCATCGCAAATACGCCACGCCCAAACCTGAAAACATATGATTACACTGTGAAGCTCTTAATTTATGATATTTACTGAAATGAAATGATGAGAAATATTTTATATCTATTGTCTTTCTAGCTGAGAGATTGCTCATTTTCTTTAATATCCAGTTTCTATCTGCACTGCAGCATTGGCTAAAACAAAATTTAATAGATGTACTAATATCACTATTTTCTGTCTACAGACCCAGTAAAGAATCATTTTATGATACTTTCTTAGAAAAGAGAACACAAATAGACATTTCCCTTCACAGGAATTGCAAAAATAATCTTTTTACGATTTGGTAACTTATCTGCTAGCGTATGTTTTCGTGATGCATCACTCTAGTGTTAAGATGTGACATAGGTATTAAACATTTATACTGTAATATTTTTTCTGCTTCAGCTTTGTCATGTTTAGGTATAAGTTATAGCATTTGCTGCGGCTGCTTGCCATTCATAGTGCTACTGAATGTCACTTTGTATTACTAGGTTAAGCTAATTTTATTACTGATTTATTTTTCTTGTTTGCCTTATATTAGTTGTAATATTGCTGCCTTTTTTTGCCAATTTCCATTTGTTTATCATTGATGTTTGTGTTAATTGTTTTGTGCTGCTGCATTGCCTCGTCCCTTAGTTTCGTATCTGAGCTCAGTAGATTTAAGTTAGCTTAAGAGGGGGTAGACTATATAAGAAACTAACTATGATGAATTGGAAGAAAAGCATTGAGAAGCTTTAAGAAACTGGTTTGGCCAAAAAAGTAGTGTACAGTGGAGAAAAACAATTTTTGAAAGAGGATGTGAACCGAATACAGAAAGCAGGTTTAGATAGGACTTTTTGGAAAAATGATGAACTAAGGGAGATCTCTATGCAAAATACTGCAGTAAAACAAACCCTGTCCTTTCCTTTCGTATTATCCCTCTATGTGTTTATGTACCCTTATGTATTTGTCTTTTTCCTTTCTTTATGTGTTTAGCTAATAAGATTTATGTTGTAGAATTTTTCAAATACTATGTCATTTTCTTTGTAAATATGTTCAGACATTATTTATAGTGTTTTGTTTTAATGCTCATGTGTGAAGTTGATGTTTCAAAAGTTATTCTGAACCTTATGTATGTACTTATGTTGTAATTTTTGTAACACTGATATATTTGCTATTTCGATTTTTTTGTAAAGCCTGTACTACTGCAAATGTTATCTGTATTGTTATGTTCTTTAAAGATGTATTTTGTACCTTTGTTATTGCATTCTTATGTTATAAAATTGTAATTGACACCAGTTCATCAAATTAAGTAACTTGTAAATTACATTTCACGTCACACGTTTCTGTTGGTCATAGTATATGGACAATATGTGAGAAGTAGGGACTGATAGTGTTTGCACGTGTGTTAATAACTGAGTAAGGGAATGGATAAGAGCATTGCTGGTTCTAAGGACAATTCAAAAACAATTTTTCTGAGTGCACAAGTGGTGGTTATGGACTTGTTATATTATCCGCAAGACTCTTCAATGGTGATTGTGCGCCTGCACAGTCAAACAGATAGCTGCTGGCCATCTCTACAAGGACTACAGTGGGTCTACACCTTTGATGACTCACCAATACCATTATTTCTACAAGGACTGCAATGGGTCTGCACCTCTGGTGGCCCACCAATACCGTAATCTCTACCAGGACTACAATGGGCCTATTCTGTGACGACCTACCTACCAATATTCTTCAAAACTTGGGCTGACTCTGCTGTGGGTTTGCTCTGTGGTGGCCCATTACCTGTCAGCATCTGAAGAGCCAGCACTGTCTTTCTGTTGGAAGGAAAACACTACTTCTTCAAGACTGCATGGAAATCCACTACTTCAGTGTGCATTTTCTTTTACTGCATAGACATTGATCAAAAACACTGCTATTTTACTATGATGAACGATCAGGACTGTCTTTATGGACTGTGAGAAAGTTTTAGCTTCTGACCAACATTGTATCAATAAGTGTGTGTATTTGATATCTTTGTTATAGTAATTATGAAAAATTTTATCAAATCATTATTGGCCACTGCCCAAAACAATTTGTAAAAATTTTTTGTGGGGAGCATGGGGGCTATGTAAATAGGCTGTTTAGGTCTTCTTATTGGTAACGCCACATAGCGCTCGGTATGAAAAAATCACTGGCTGTGCCGTGTGCAGTCTGTGTTTAGTTTGCATTGTTGTCTGCCATTGTAGTGTTGGGCAGCGGCAGCTGGATGCTAACAGCGCGTAGCGTTGCGCAGTTGGAGGTGAGCCGCCAGCAGTGGTGGACGTGGGGAGAGAGATGGCGGAGTTTTAAAATTTGTAAGAATTGGTGTCATGAACTGATACATATATTGTGACTATTAAGGTAAATACATTGTTTGTTCTCTATTAAAATCTTTCATTTGCTAACTGTACCTATCAGTAGTTAGTGCCTTCCGTAGTTTGATTCTTTTAGTTAGCTGGCAGTAGTGGCGCTCGCTGTATTGCAGTAGTTCGAGTAACGAAGATTTTTCTGAGGTAAGTGATTTGTGAAACGTATACGTTAATGTTAATCAGGGCCATTCTTTCGTAGGGATTTTTGGAAGTCAGATTGCGTTGCGCTAAAATATTGTGTGTCAGTTTAAGCACAGTCGTGTATAAATTTTTCAAAGGGGACGTTTCAAGCTAGGACCTTAAGAGTTTGCATGAAAGGAGGACTAGCAGCCGCGTCGCACGGGAGAATGTGAAAAGTGTTCATATGTAGTAACAACCTGAGAAAACCGCCCGTTTTCGTCATTTGTTATCGAATCGACTTAAAGCCAGATCGTCACATTGGCCGCTATTGTCTCTGAAACGGTTACATTTATCGTGTGCAAAGCTATGTCGCGTGGTGCGGTATGCGGAGACACTAAAAGCACCATAGTAGAACACAGAAGAAGCTTCTAAGTTGATGTAATAGCCAGTAAGAAGCAGTACAATGCAAGTTTTAGTTGTCGATTATTAAACTTTTAGCCGGCTTTGGTGCCTTGGACATGAGCTAGTCCCTTGAGATTTTGCCTGAAGGGAGGTCTAGCAGCCACGTTGCACGGGAGAATGTGAAAAGTGTACATTTGTAGTAAAAACCTGTAAAATCCGCCTGTTTTCGTCATTTGCTGTCGAATCGACTCAATGCCAGATCGTCACATTGGCCGCTCTTCTCTAAGAAACGGATACACTTCCTGTCGGCAAAGCTATGTCGCGTGCAGCGGTATGCGAAGACACTAAAAGGACCATAGTAGAACGCAGAAGAAACTTCTAAGTTGATGTGATAGATAGTAAGAAGCAGTAGAAATCAAATTTAGTTTCCGATTATTGTCTTTTTAGCCGGCTTTGTTGCGTTGGACATGAGCTAGGACCTTAAAATATTGCATGAAGAGAGATCTAGCAGCCACGTTGAACGGTAGAATGTGAAAGGTGTTCGAATGTAGTAAAAGCCTCTAAAATCCGCCCGTATTCGTAATTTGCTATCGAATCGACTGAAAGCCAGATCGTCACATTGCCCGCTCTTCTCTAAGAAACGGTTACACTTTCCGTCTGCAAAGCTACGTCGCGTGCTGTGGTATGCGAAGACACTAAAAGGACCATAGTAGAACGCAGAAGAAGCTTCTAAGTTGATGTGATAGCCAGTAAGAAGCTATACAAATCAAGTTTTAGTTGTCGATTATCGACTTTTTAGCCGGCTTTGGTGCCTTGGACAAGAGCTAGGAACTTAAGGTTTTGCATGAAGTGAGGTCTAGCAGCCACGTTGCACGGAAGGGCGTGAAAGGTGTTCGAATGTAGTAAAAACCCCTAAAATCCGCCCGTTTTCGTCCTTTGCTATCGAATCGACTCAAAGCCAGATCGCCACACTGGCCGCTCTTCTCTATGAAAATCTTACACGTTTCGTCTGTAAAGCTATGTCGCGTCCTGCTGTATGCGGATACACTAAAAGCACAATCGTAGATCACACAAGAAGTTTCTAAGTTGGTGTAATAGCCAGTAAGAAGCAGTACAATTCAAGTTTTAGTTATCGATTATTGACATTTTTGCCATCTTTGGTCCATGGACATGAGCTCGAACCTTAAGATTTTGCATGAAGGGAGGTCTAGCAGCAAGCGTTGCACGGTAGAATGTGAAAGGTGTTCGTAGGTAGTAAAAACCTGTTAAATCCGAGCGTTTTCGTCATTTGCTATCGAATCGACTTAATGACATATCGTCACCTTGGTCGCTCTTCTCTATGAAACGGTTACACGTTTCGTCTGTAATGCTATATCGCGTGCTACGGTATGCGAAGACACTAAAATCACAATAGTAGAACACAGAAGAAGCTTCTAAGTTGATGTATTAGCCAGTGAGAAGCACTACAATTTTAGTTTTAGTTATCGATTATTGTCTCTTTAGCCGGCTTTGGTGCCTTCGACATGAGCTAGTACCTTAAGATTTTGCCTGAAGAGAGGTCTATTACCACGTTGCGCGTGAGAATGTGAAAAGTGTTCATATGTATTAAAAACCTGTAAAATCTGCCCGTTTTCGTTATTTGCTATCGAATCGACTTAATGCCATATCGTCACATTGGCCGCTCTTCTCTATGAAACGGTTACACTTTTCGTCTGCAAAGCTATGTTGTGTGCTGCGGTATGTGGAGACAGTAAAAGCAACATAGTAGAACACAAAAGAAGCTTCTAAGTTGATGTAATTGCCAGTAAGAAGCAGTAATATTAAAATTTTAGTTATCGATTATTGATTTTTTAGTCGGCTTTGGTGTCTTGGACAAGAGCTAGGACCTTAAGGTTTTGCATGAAGTGAGGTCTAGCAGCCACGTTGCACGGAAGGGTGTGAAAGGTGTTCGAATGTAGTAAAAACCTCTAAAATCCGCCCGTTTTCGTCACTTGCTATCGAATCGACTTAATGCCAGATCGTCACATTGGCCGATCTTCTCTATGAAACGGTTACACTTTTCGTCTGCAAAGCTATTTCACTTGCTGCGGTATGCGGAGACACTAAAAGCACCATAGTAGAACATAAAACAAGCTTCTTAGTTGATGTAATAGCCAGTAAGAAGAAGTAAAATTCAAGTTCGAGTTATCGATTATTGTTTTTTTAGCCGGCTTTATCGCCGTGGACATGAGCTAGTTCCTTGAGATTTTGCCTGAAGGGAGGTCTAGCAGCCACGTTGCACGGGAGAATGTGAAAAGTGTTCATATGTAGTAAAAACCTGTAAAATCAGCCCGTTTTCGTCATTTGCTATGGAATCGACTTAATGCCAGATCGTCACATTGGCCGCTCTTCTCTGTGAAATTGTTACACTTTTCGTCTGCAAAGCTATGTCTGCTGCTACGGTATGCGGAGACAGTAAAAGCAACATAGTAGAACACAAAAGAAGTTTCTAAGTTGATGTAATTGCCAGTGAGAAGCAGTACAATTTAAATTTTAGTTATCGATTATTGAATTTTTTGTCGGCATTGGTGCCGTGGACATGAGCTAGTTCCTTGAGATTTTGCCTGAAGGGAGGTCTAGGAGCCACGTTGCACGGGAGAATGTGAAAAGTGTACATTTGTAGTAAAAACCTGTAAAATCCGCCTGTTTTCGTCATTTGCTGTCGAATCGACTCAATGCCAGATCGTCACATTGGCCGCTCTTCTCTAAGAAACGGATACACTTTCCGTCTGTAAAGCTATGTCGTGTGCAGCGGTATGCGAAGACACTAAAAGGACCATAGTAGAACGCAGAAGAAATTTCTAAGTTGATGTGATAGATAGTAAGAAGCAGTAGAAATCAAATTTAGTTTCCGATTATTGTCTTTTTAGCCGGCTTTGGTGCGTTGGACATGAGCTAGGACCTTAAAATATTGCATGAAGGGAGATCTAGCAGCCACGTTGAACGGTAGAATGTGAAAGGTGTTCGAATGTAGTAAAAGCCTCTAAAATCCGCCCGTATTCGTCATTTTCTATGGAATCGACTGGAAGCCAGATCGTCACATTGCCCGCTCTTCTCCAAGAAACGGTTTCACTTTCCGTCTGCAAAGCTACGTCGCGTGCTGTGGTATGCGACGACACTAAAAGGACCATAGTAGAACGCAGAAGAAGCTTCTATGTTGATGTGATAGCCAGTAAGAAGCTATACAAATCAAGTTTTAGTTGTCGATTATCGACTTTTTAGCCGGCTTTGGTGCATTGGACAAGAGCTAGGAACTTAAGGTTTTGCATGAAGTGAGGTCTAGCAGCCACGTTGCACGGAAGGGTGTGAAAGGTGTTCGAATGTAGTAAAAACCCCTAAAATCCGCCCGTTTTCGTCCTTTGCTATCGAATCGACTCAAAGCCAGATCGCCACACTTGCCGCTCTTCTCTATGAAAATCTTACACGTTTCGTCTGTAAAGCTATGTCGCGTCCTGCTGTATGCGGATACACTAAAAGCACAATCGTAGATCACACAAGAAGTTTCTAAGTTGGTGTAATAGCCAGTAAGAAGCAGTACAATTCAAGTTTTAGTTTTCGATTATTGACATTTTTGCCACCTTTGGTCCATGGACTTGAGCTCGAACCTTAAGATTTTGCATGAAGGGAGGTCTAGCAGACCGCGTTGCACGGTAGAATGTGAAAGTTGTTTGTAGGTAGTAAAAAGCTGTAAAATCCAAGCGTTTTCGTCATTTGCTATCGAATCGACTTAATGCCAGATCGTCACATTGGCCACTCTTCTCTATGAAACAGTTACACGTTTCGTCTGTAATGCTATGTCGCGTGCTGCGGTATGCGGAGACACTAAAATAACCATAGTAGAACACAAAAGAAGCTTCTAAGTTGATGTAATTGCCAGTAAGAAGCAGTACAATTCAAGTTTTAGTTATCGATTATTGACATTTTGGCCACCTTTGGTCCATGGACATGAGCTCGAACCTTAAGATTTTGCATGAAGGGAGGTCTAGCAGACCGCGTTGCACGGTAGAATTTGAAAGTTGTTTGTAGGTAGCAAAAACCTGTAAAATCCGCCCGTTTTCGTCATTTGCTATCGAATCGACTCAATGCCAGATCGTCACATTGGCCGCTCCTCTCTAAGAAACGGTTACACTTTCCATCTGCAAAGGTACGTCGCGTGCTGTGGTATGCGAAGACACTAAAAGGACCATAGTAGAACGCAGAAGAAGCTTCTAAGTTGATGTGATAGCCAGTAAGAAGCTTTACAAATCAAGTTTTAGCTGTCGATTATTGACTTTTTAGCCGGCTTTGGTGCCTTGGACAAGAGCTAGGACCTTAAGGTTTTGCATGAAGTGAGGTCTAGCAGCCACGTTGCACGGAAGGGTGTGAAAGGTGTTCGAATGTTGTAAAAACCTCTAAAATCCGCCCGTTTTCGTCACTTGCTGTCGAATCTACTCAATGCCAGATCGTCACATTGGCCGCTCTTCTCTAAGAAACGGATACACTTTCCGTCTGCAAAGCTATGTCGCGTGCTGCGGTATGCGGAGACACGAAAAGCACAATCGTAGATCACACAAGAAGCTTCGAAGTTGGTGTAATAGCCAGTAAGAAGCAGTACAATTCAAGTTTTAGTTATCGATTATTGACATTTTTGCCATCTTTGGTCCATGGACATGAGCTCGAACCTTAAGATTTTGCATGAAGGGAGGTCTAGCAGCAAGCGTTGCACGGTAGAATGTGAAAGGTGTTCGTAGGTAGTAAAAACCTGTAAAATCCGAGCGTTTTCGTCATCTGCTATCGAATCGACTTAATGACAGATCGTCACCTTGGTCGCTCTTCTCTATGAAACGGTTACACGTTTCGTCTGTAATGCTATGTCGCGTGCTACGGTATGCGAAGACACTAAAATCACAATAGTAGAACACAGAAGAAGCTTCTAAGTTGATGTATTAGCCAGTGAGAAGCACTACAATTTTAGTTTTAGTTATCGATTATTGTCTCTTTAGCCGGCTTTGGTGCCTTCGACATGAGCTAGTACCTTAAGATTTTGCCTGAAGAGAGGTCTATTACCACGTTGCGCGTGAGAATGTGAAAAGTGTTCATATGTATTAAAAACCTGTAAAATCTGCCCGTTTTCGTCATTTGCTATGGAATCGACTTAATGCCAGATCGTCACATTGGCCGCTCCTCTCTAAGAAACGGTTACACTTTCCGTCTGCAAAGCTACGTCGCGTGCTGTGGTATGCGAAGACACTAAAAGGACCATAGTAGAACGCAGAAGAAACTTCTAAGTTGATGTGATAGATAGTAAGAAGCAGTAGAAATCAAATTTAGTTTCCGATTATTGTCTTTTTAGCCGGCTTTGGTGCGTTGGACATGAGCTAGGACCTTAAAATATTGCATGAAGGGAGATCTAGCAGCCACGTTGAACGGTAGAATGTGAAAGGTGTTCGAATGTAGTAAAAGCCTCTAAAATCCGCCCGTATTCGTCATTTTCTATGGAATCGACTGGAAGCCAGATCGTCACATTGCCCGCTCTTCTCCAAGAAACGGTTACACTTTCCGTCTGCAAAGCTACGTCGCGTGCTGTGGTATGCGACGACACTAAAAGGACCATAGTAGAACGCAGAAGAAGCTTCTATGTTGATGTGATAGCCAGTAAGAAGCTATACAAATCAAGTTTTAGTTGTCGATTATCGACTTTTTAGCCGGCTTTGGTGCATTGGACAAGAGCTATGAACTTAAGGTTTTGCATGAAGTGAGGTCTAGCAGCCACGTTGCACGGAAGGGTGTGAAAGGTGTTCGAATGTAGTAAAAACCCCTAAAATCCGCCCGTTTTCGTCCTTTGCTATCGAATCGACTCAAAGCCAGATCGCCACACTTGCCGCTCTTCTCTATGAAAATCTTACACGTTTCGTCTGTAAAGCTATGTCGCGTCCTGCTGTATGCGGATACACTAAAAGCACAATCGTAGATCACACAAGAAGTTTCTAAGTTGGTGTAATAGCCAGTAAGAAGCAGTACAATTCAAGTTTTAGTTTTCGATTATTGACATTTTTGCCACCTTTGGTCCATGGACTTGAGCTCGAACCTTAAGATTTTGCATGAAGGGAGGTCTAGCAGACCGCGTTGCACGGTAGAATGTGAAAGTTGTTTGTAGGTAGTAAAAAGCTGTAAAATCCAAGCGTTTTCGTCATTTGCTATCGAATCGACTTAATGCCAGATCGTCACATTGGCCACTCTTCTCTATGAAACAGTTACACGTTTCGTCTGTAATGCTATGTCGCGTGCTGCGGTATGCGGAGACACTAAAATAACCATAGTAGAACACAAAAGAAGCTTCTAAGTTGATGTAATTGCCAGTAAGAAGCAGTACAATTCAAGTTTTAGTTATCGATTATTGACATTTTGGCCACCTTTGGTCCATGGACATGAGCTCGAACCTTAAGATTTTGCATGAAGGGAGGTCTAGCAGACCGCGTTGCACGGTAGAATTTGAAAGTTGTTTGTAGGTAGCAAAAACCTGTAAAATCCGCCCGTTTTCGTCATTTGCTATCGAATCGACTCAATGCCAGATCGTCACATTGGCCGCTCCTCTCTAAGAAACGGTTACACTTTCCATCTGCAAAGGTACGTCGCGTGCTGTGGTATGCGAAGACACTAAAAGGACCATAGTAGAACGCAGAAGAAGCTTCTAAGTTGATGTGATAGCCAGTAAGAAGCTTTACAAATCAAGTTTTAGCTGTCGATTATTGACTTTTTAGCCGGCTTTGGTGCCTTGGACAAGAGCTAGGACCTTAAGGTTTTGCATGAAGTGAGGTCTAGCAGCCACGTTGCACGGAAGGGTGTGAAAGGTGTTCGAATGTTGTAAAAACCTCTAAAATCCGCCCGTTTTCGTCACTTGCTGTCGAATCGACTCAATGCCAGATCGTCACATTGGCCGCTCTTCTCTAAGAAACGGATACACTTTCCGTCTGCAAAGCTATGTCGCGTGCTGCGGTATGCGGAGACACGAAAAGCACAATCGTAGATCACACAAGAAGCTTCGAAGTTGGTGTAATAGCCAGTAAGAAGCAGTACAATTCAAGTTTTAGTTATCGATTATTGACATTTTTGCCATCTTTGGTCCATGGACATGAGCTCGAACCTTAAGATTTTGCATGAAGGGAGGTCTAGCAGCAAGCGTTGCACGGTAGAATGTGAAAGGTGTTCGTAGGTAGTAAAAACCTGTAAAATCCGAGCGTTTTCGTCATCTGCTATCGAATCGACTTAATGACATATCGTCACCTTGGTCGCTCTTCTCTATGAAACGGTTACACGTTTCGTCTGTAATGCTATGTCGCGTGCTACGGTATGCGAAGACACTAAAATCACAATAGTAGAACACAGAAGAAGCTTCTAAGTTGATGTATTAGCCAGTGAGAAGCACTACAATTTTAGTTTTAGTTATCGATTATTGTCTCTTTAGCCGGCTTTCGTGCCTTCGACATGAGCTAGTACCTTAAGATTTTGCCTGAAGAGAGGTCTATTACCACGTTGCGCGTGAGAATGTGAAAAGTGTTCATATGTATTAAAAACCTGTAAAATCTGCCCGTTTTCGTTATTTGCTATCGAATCGACTTAATGCCATATCGTCACATTGGCCGCTCTTCTCTATGAAACGGTTACACTTTTCGTCTGCAAAGCTATGTTGTGTGCTGCGGTATGTGGAGACAGTAAAAGCAACATAGTAGAACACAAAAGAAGCTTCTAAGTTGATGTAATTGCCAGTAAGAAGCAGTAATATTAAAATTTTAGTTATCGATTATTGATTTTTTAGTCGGCTTTGGTGTCTTGGACAAGAGCTAGGACCTTAAGGTTTTGCATGAAGTGAGGTCTAGCAGCCACGTTGCACGGAAGGGTGTGAAAGGTGTTCGAATGTAGTAAAAACCTCTAAAATCCGCCCGTTTTCGTCACTTGCTATCGAATCGACTTAATGCCAGATCGTCACATTGGCCGCTCCTCTCTAAGAAACGGTTACACTTTCCGTCTGCAAAGCTACGTCGCGTGCTGTGGTATGCGAAGACACTAAAAGGACCATAGTAGAACGCAGAAGAAACTTCTAAGTTGATGTGATAGATAGTAAGAAGCAGTAGAAATCAAATTTAGTTTCCGATTATTGTCTTTTTAGCCGGCTTTGGTGCGTTGGACATGAGCTAGGACCTTAAAATATTGCATGAAGAGAGATCTAGCAGCCACGTTGAACGGTAGAATGTGAAAGGTGTTCGAATGTAGTAAAAGCCTCTAAAATCCGCCCGTATTCGTCATTTGCTATGGAATCGACTGAAAGCCAGATCGTCACATTGCCCGCTCTTCTCTAAGAAACGGTTACACTTTCCGTCTGCAAAGCGACGTCGCGTGCTGTGGTATGCGAAGACACTAAAAGGACCATAGTAGAACGCAGAAGAAGCTTCTAAGTTGATGTGATAGCCAGTAAGAAGCTATACAAATCAAGTTTTAGTTGTCGATTATCGACTTTTTAGCCGGCTTTGGTGCCTTGGACAAGAGCTAGGAACTTAAGGTTTTGCATGAAGTGAGGTCTAGCAGCCACGTTGCACGGAAGGGTGTGAAAGGTGTTCGAATGTAGTAAAAACCCCTAAAATCCGCCCGTTTTCGTCCTTTGCTATCGAATCGACTCAAAGCCAGATCGTCACACTGGCCGCTCTTCTCTATGAAACTCTTACACGTTTCGTCTGTAAAGCTATGTCGCGTCCTGCTGTATGCGGATACACTAAAAGCACATTCGTAGATCAAACAAGAAGTTTCTAAGTTGGTGTAATAGCCAGTAAGAAGCAGTACAATTCAAGTTTTAGTTTTCGATTATTGACATTTTTGCCACCTTTGGTCCATGGACATGAGCTCGAACCTTAAGATTTTGCATGAAGGGATGTCTAGCAGACCGCGTTGCACGGTAGAATGTGAAAGTTGTTTGTAGGTAGTAAAAAGCTGTAAAATCCAAGCGTTTTCGTCATTTGCTATCGATTCGACTTAATGCCAGATCGTCACATTGGCCGCTCTTCTCTATGAAACAGTTACACGTTTCGTCTGTAATGCTATGTCGCGTGCTGCGGTATGCGGAGACACTAAAATCACCATAGTAGAACACAAAATAAGCTTCTAAGTTGATGTAATTGCCTTTAAGAAGCAGTACAATTCAAGTTTTAGTTATCGATTATTGACATTTTTGCCACCTTTGGTCCATGGACATGAGCTCAAACCTTAAGATTTTGCATGAAGGGAGGTCTAGCAGACCGCGTTGCACGGTAGAATGAGAAAGTTGTTTGTAGGTAGTAAAAACCTGTAAAATCCGAGCGTTTTCGTCATTTGCTATCGAATCGACTTAATGCCAGATCGTCACATTGGCCGCTCTTCTCTATGAAACAGTTACACGTTTCGTCTGTAATGCTATGTCGCGTGCTGCGGTATGCGGAGACACTAAAAGCACAATAGTAGATCACACAAGAAGCTTCTAAGTTGGTGTAATAGCCAGTAAGAAGCAGTACAATTCAAGTTTTAGTTATCGATTATTGACATTTTTGCCATCTTTGGTGCCTTGGACATGAGCTAGAACCTTAGGATTTTGCATGAATGGAGGTGTAGCTACCCGCATTGCACGGTAGAATGTGAAAAGTGTTCATATGTAGTAAAAACCTGTAAAATCTACCCGTTTTCGGCATTTGCTATCGAATCGACTTAATGACAGATCGTCACATTGGCCGCTCTTCTCTATGAAACGGTTACACTTTTCGTCTGCAAAGCTATTTCACTTGCTGCGGTATGCGGAGACACTAAAAGCACCATAGTAGAACATAAAACAAGCTTCTTAGTTGATGTAATAGCCAGTAAGAAGAAGTAAACTTCAAGTTCGAGTTATCGATTATTGTTTTTTTAGCCGGCTTTGGCGCCGTGGACATGAGCTAGTTCCTTGAGATTTTGCATGAAGGGGGGTCTAGCAGCCGCGTTGCAAGGGAGAATGTGCAAAGTGTTCATATGTAGTACAAACCAGAAAAATCCGCCCGTGTTCTTCATTTGCTATGGAATCGACTTAATTCCAGATCGTCACATTGGCCGCTATCATTTATGAAACGGTTACATTTTTCTTCTGCAAAGCTATGTCGGGTGCTGCGGAATGCGGAGATACGTAAAGCAACATAATAAAACACAGAAGAAGGTTTTAAGTTGATGTAATAGCCAGTAAGAAGAAGTACAATTCAAGTTATAGTTATCGATTATTGACTTTTTAGCCGGCTTTGGTGCCTTGGACTTGAGCTAGGACCTTAAGATTTTGCACGAAGGGAGGTCTAGCAGCCACGTTGCACGGTAGAATGAGTAAAATGTCCATATGTAGTAAAAACCTGTAACATCCGCACGTTTTCTTAATTCGCTATCGAATCCACTTAACGCCAGATCGTCACATCGGCCGCTCTTCTCTATGAAACGGTTACATATGTGGTCTGCAAAGCTATGTCGCGTGCTGCGGTATGCGACGACACTAAAAGGACCATAGTAGAACGCAGAAGAAGCTTCTATGTTGATGTGATAGCCAGTAAGAAGCTATACAAATCAAGTTTTAGTTGTCGATTATTGACATTTTGGCCACCTTTGGTCCATGGACATGAGCTCGAACCTTAAGATTTTGCATGAAGGGAGGTCTAGCAGACCGCGTTGCACGGTAGAATTTGAAAGTTGTTTGTAGGTAGCAAAAACCTGTAAAATCCGCCCGTTTTCGTCATTTGCTATCGAATCGACTCAATGCCAGATCGTCACATTGGCCGCTCTTCTCTAAGAAACGGTTACACTTTCCATCTGCAAAGGTACGTCGCGTGCTGTGGTATGCGAAGACACTAAAAGGACCATAGTAGAACGCAGAAGAAGCTTCTAAGTTGATGTGATAGCCAGTAAGAAGCTTTACAAATCAAGTTTTAGCTGTCGATTATTGACTTTTTAGCCGGCTTTGGTGCCTTGGACAAGAGCTAGGACCTTAAGGTTTTGCATGAAGTGAGGTCTAGCAGCCACGTTGCACGGAAGGGTGTGAAAGGTGTTCGAATGTTGTAAAAACCTCTAAAATCCGCCCGTTTTCGTCACTTGCTGTCGAATCGACTCAATGCCAGATCGTCACATTGGCCGCTCTTCTCTAAGAAACGGATACACTTTCCGTCTGCAAAGCTATGTCGCGTGCTGCGGTATGCGGAGACACGAAAAGCACAATCGTAGATCACACAAGAAGCTTCGAAGTTGGTGTAATAGCCAGTAAGAAGCAGTACAATTCAAGTTTTAGTTATCGATTATTGACATTTTTGCCATCTTTGGTCCATGGACATGAGCTCGAACCTTAAGATTTTGCATGAAGGGAGGTCTAGCAGCAAGCGTTGCACGGTAGAATGTGAAAGGTGTTCGTAGGTAGTAAAAACCTGTAAAAACTGAGCGTTTTCGTCATTTGCTATCGAATCGACTTAATGACAGATCGTCACCTTGGTCGCTCTTCTCTATGAAACGGTTACACGTTTCGTCTGTAATGCTATGTCGCGTGCTACGGTATGCGAAGACACTAAAATCACAATAGTAGAACACAGAAGAAGCTTCTAAGTTGATGTATTAGCCAGTGAGAAGCACTACAATTTTAGTTTTAGTTATCGATTATTGTCTCTTTAGCCGGCTTTGGTGCCTTCGACATGAGCTAGTACCTTAAGATTTTGCCTGAAGAGAGGTCTATTACCACGTTGCGCGTGAGAATGTGAAATGTGTTCATATGTATTAAAAACCTGTAAAATCTGCCCGTTTTCGTTGTTTGCTATCGAATCGACTTAATGCCATATCGTCACATTGGCCGCTCTACTCTATGAAACGGTTACACTTTTCGTCTGCAAAGCTATGTTGTGTGCTGCGGTATGTGGAGACAGTAAAAGCAACATAGTAGAACACTAAAGAAGCTTCTAAGTTGATGTAATTGCCAGTAAGAAGCAGTAATATTAAAATTTTAGTTATCGATTATTGATTTTTTAGTCGGCTTTGGCGCCGTGGACATGAGCTAGTTCCTTGAGATTTTGCCTGAAGGGAGGTCTAGCAGCTACGTTGCACGGTAGAATGTGAAAGGTGTTCGTAGGTAGTAAAAACCTGTAATGTCTGCCCGTTTGCGTTATTTGCTATCGAATCGACTTAATGCCAGATCGTCACATTGGCCGATCTTCTCTATGAAACGGTTACACTTTTCGTCTGCTAAGCTATTTCACTTGCTGCGGTATGCGGAGACACTAAAAGCACCATAGTAGAACATAAAAAAAACTTCTTAGTTAATGTAATAGCCAGTAAGAAGAAGTAAAATTCAAGTTCGAGTTATCGATTATTGTTTTTTTAGCCGGCTTTGGCGCCGTGGACATGAGCTAGTTCCTTGAGATTTTGCCTGAGGGGAGGTCTAGCAGCCACGTTGCACGGGAGAATGTGAAAAGTGTTCATATGTAGTAAAAACCTGTAAAATCTGCCCGTTTTCGTCATTTGCTATGGAATCGACTTAATGCCAGATCGTCACATTGGCCGCTCCTCTCTAAGAAACGGTTACACTTTCCGTCTGCAAAGCTACGTCGCGTGCTGTGGTATGCGAAGACACTAAAAGGACCATAGTAGAACGCAGAAGAAACTTCTAAGTTGATGTGATAGATAGTAAGAAGCAGTAGAAATCAAATGTAGTTTCCGATTATTGTCTTTTTAGCCGGCTTTGGTGCGTTGGACATGAGCTAGGACCTTAAAATATTGCATGAAGAGAGATCTAGCAGCCACGTTGAACGGTAGAATGTGAAAGGTGTTCGAATGTAGTAAAAGCCTCTAAAATCCGCCCGTATTCGTCATTTGCTATGGAATCGACTGAAAGCCAGATCGTCACATTGCCCGCTCTTCTCTAAGAAACGGTTACACTTTCCATCTGCAAAGCGACGTCGCGTGCTGTGGTATGCGAAGACACTAAAAGGACCATAGTAGAACGCAGAAGAAGCTTCTAAGTTGATGTGATAGCCAGTAAGAAGCTATACAAATCAAGTTTTAGTTGTCGATTATCGACTTTTTAGCCGGCTTTGGTGCCTTGGACAAGAGCTAGGAACTTAAGGTTTTGCATGAAGTGAGGTCTAGCAGCCACGTTGCACGGAAGGGTGTGAAAGGTGTTCGAATGTAGTAAAAACCCCTAAAATCCGCCCGTTTTCGTCCTTTGCTATCGAATCGACTCAAAGCCAGATCGCCACATTGGCCGCTCTTCTCTATGAAAATCTTACACGTTTCGTCTGTAAAGCTATGTCGCGTCCTGCTGTATGCGGATACACTAAAAGCACAATCGTAGATCACACAAGAAGTTTCTAAGTTGGTGTAATAGCCAGTAAGAAGCAGTACAATTCAAGTTTTAGTTATCGATTATTGACATTTTTGCCACCTTTGGTCCATGGACTTGAGCTCGAGCCTTAAGATTTTGCATGAAGGGAGGTCTAGCAGACCGCGTGGCACGGTAGAATGTGAAAGTTGTTTGTAGGTAGTAAAAAGCTGTAAAATCCAAGCGTTTTCGTCATTTGCTATCGAATCGACTTAATGCCAGATCGTCACATTGGCCACTCTTCTCTATGAAACAGTTACACGTTTCGTCTGTAATGCTATGTCGCGTGCTGCGGTATGCGGAGACACTAAAATAACCATAGTAGAACACAAAAGAAGCTTCTAAGTTGATGTAATTGCCAGTAAGAAGCAGTACAATTCAAGTTTTAGTTATCGATTATTGACATTTTGGCCACCTTTGGTCCATGGACATGAGCTCGAACCTTAAGATTTTGCATGAAGGGAGGTCTAGCAGACCGCGTTGCACGGTAGAATTTGAAAGTTGTTTGTAGGTAGCAAAAACCTGTAAAATCCGCCCGTTTTCGTCATTTGCTATCGAATCGACTCAATGCCAGATCGTCACATTGGCCGCTCCTCTCTAAGAAACGGTTACACTTTCCATCTGCAAAGGTACGTCGCGTGCTGTGGTATGCGAAGACACTAAAAGGACCATAGTAGAACGCAGAAGAAGCTTCTAAGTTGATGTGATAGCCAGTAAGAAGCTTTACAAATCAAGTTTTAGCTGTCGATTATTGACTTTTTAGCCGGCTTTGGTGCCTTGGACAAGAGCTAGGACCTTAAGGTTTTGCATGAAGTGAGGTCTAGCAGCCACGTTGCACGGAAGGGTGTGAAAGGTGTTCGAATGTTGTAAAAACCTCTAAAATCCGCCCGTTTTCGTCACTTGCTGTCGAATCGACTCAATGCCAGATCGTCACATTGGCCGCTCTTCTCTAAGAAACGGATACACTTTCCGTCTGCAAAGCTATGTCGCGTGCTGCGGTATGCGGAGACACGAAAAGCACAATCGTAGATCACACAAGAAGCTTCGAAGTTGGTGTAATAGCCAGTAAGAAGCAGTACAATTCAAGTTTTAGTTATCGATTATTGACATTTTTGCCATCTTTGGTCCATGGACATGAGCTCGAACCTTAAGATTTTGCATGAAGGGAGGTCTAGCAGCAAGCGTTGCACGGTAGAATGTGAAAGGTGTTCGTAGGTAGTAAAAACCTGTAAAATCTGAGCGTTTTCGTCATTTGCTATCGAATCGACTTAATGACAGATCGTCACCTTGGTCGCTCTTCTCTATGAAACGGTTACACGTTTCGTCTGTAATGCTATGTCGCGTGCTACGGTATGCGAAGACACTAAAATCACAATAGTAGAACACAGAAGAAGCTTCTAAGTTGATGTATTAGCCAGTGAGAAGCACTACAATTTTAGTTTTAGTTATCGATTATTGTCTCTTTAGCCGGCTTTGGTGCCTTCGACATGAGCTAGTACCTTAAGATTTTGCCTGAAGAGAGGTCTATTACCACGTTGCGCGTGAGAATGTGAAATGTGTTCATATGTATTAAAAACCTGTAAAATCTGCCCGTTTTCGTTGTTTGCTATCGAATCGACTTAATGCCATATCGTCACATTGGCCGCTCTACTCTATGAAACGGTTACACTTTTCGTCTGCAAAGCTATGTTGTGTGCTGCGGTATGTGGAGACAGTAAAAGCAACATAGTAGAACACTAAAGAAGCTTCTAAGTTGATGTAATTGCCAGTAAGAAGCAGTAATATTAAAATTTTAGTTATCGATTATTGATTTTTTAGTCGGCTTTGGCGCCGTGGACATGAGCTAGTTCCTTGAGATTTTGCCTGAAGGGAGGTCTAGCAGCTACGTTGCACGGTAGAATGTGAAAGGTGTTCGTAGGTAGTAAAAACCTGTAATGTCTGCCCGTTTGCGTTATTTGCTATCGAATCGACTTAATGCCAGATCGTCACATTGGCCGATCTTCTCTATGAAACGGTTACACTTTTCGTCTGCTAAGCTATTTCACTTGCTGCGGTATGCGGAGACACTAAAAGCACCATAGTAGAACATAAAAAAAACTTCTTAGTTAATGTAATAGCCAGTAAGAAGAAGTAAAATTCAAGTTCGAGTTATCGATTATTGTTTTTTTAGCCGGGTTTGGCGCCGTGGACATGAGCTAGTTCCTTGAGATTTTGCCTGAGGGGAGGTCTAGCAGCCACGTTGCACGGGAGAATGTGAAAAGTGTTCATATGTAGTAAAAACCTGTAAAATCTGCCCGTTTTCGTCATTTGCTATGGAATCGACTTAATGCCAGATCGTCACATTGGCCGCTCCTCTCTAAGAAACGGTTACACTTTCCGTCTGCAAAGCTACGTCGCGTGCTGTGGTATGCGAAGACACTAAAAGGACCATAGTAGAACGCAGAAGAAACTTCTAAGTTGATGTGATAGATAGTAAGAAGCAGTAGAAATCAAATGTAGTTTCCGATTATTGTCTTTTTAGCCGGCTTTGGTGCGTTGGACATGAGCTAGGACCTTAAAATATTGCATGAAGAGAGATCTAGCAGCCACGTTGAACGGTAGAATGTGAAAGGTGTTCGAATGTAGTAAAAGCCTCTAAAATCCGCCCGTATTCGTCATTTGCTATGGAATCGACTGAAAGCCAGATCGTCACATTGCCCGCTCTTCTCTAAGAAACGGTTACACTTTCCATCTGCAAAGCGACGTCGCGTGCTGTGGTATGCGAAGACACTAAAAGGACCATAGTAGAACGCAGAAGAAGCTTCTAAGTTGATGTGATAGCCAGTAAGAAGCTATACAAATCAAGTTTTAGTTGTCGATTATCGACTTTTTAGCCGGCTTTGGTGCCTTGGACAAGAGCTAGGAACTTAAGGTTTTGCATGAAGTGAGGTCTAGCAGCCACGTTGCACGGAAGGGTGTGAAAGGTGTTCGAATGTAGTAAAAACCCGTAAAATCCGCCCGTTTTCGTCCTTTGCTATCGAATCGACTCAAAGCCAGATCGTCACACTGGCCGCTCTTCTCTATGAAACTCTTACACGTTTCGTCTGTAAAGCTATGTCGCGTCCTGCTGTATGCGGATACACTAAAAGCACAATAGTAGATCACACAAGAAGCTTCTAAGTTGGTGTAATAGCCAGTAAGAAGCAGTACAATTCAAGTTTTAGTTATCGATTATTGACATTTTTGCCATCTTTGGTGCCTTGGACATGAGCTAGAACCTTAGGATTTTGCATGAATGGAGGTGTAGCTACCCGCATTGCACGGTAGAATGTGAAAAGTGTTCATATGTAGTAAAAACCTGTAAAATCTACCCGTTTTCGGCATTTGCTATCGAATCGACTTAATGACAGATCGTCACATTGGCCGCTCTTCTCTGTGAAACGGTTACACTTTTCGTCTGCAAAGCTATGTCTGCTGCTGCGGTATGCGGAGACACTAAAAGCACCATAGTAGAACACTGAAGAAGCTCCTAAGTTGATGTAATAGCCAGTAAGAAGCAGTACAATTCAAGTTTTAGTTATCGAATATTGACTTTGTAGCCGGCTTTGGTGCTTTGGACTTGAGCTAGGACCTTAAAATTTTGCATGAAGGGAGGTCTAGCAGCCCGCGTTGCACGGTAGAATGTGAAAAATGTTCATATGTAGTAAAAACCTGTAAAATCCGCCCGTTTTTAAATTTGCTATCGAATCGACTTAATGCCAGATCGTCACATCGGCTGCTCTTCTCTATGAGACGGTTACACTTTTCGTCTGCAAACCTATGTCGTGTGCTCCGGTATGCGGAGACACTAAAAGCACCATAGTAAAACACTGAAGAAGCTTTTAAGTTGATGTAATAGCAAGTAAGAAGCAGTACAAATCATGTTTTATTTATTGATTATTGACTTTTTAGCCGGCTTTGGTGCCTTGGACATGAGCTAAGACGTTACGATTTTGCATGAAGGGAGGTCTAGCAGCCGCGTTGCAAGGGAGAGTGTGCAAAGTGTTCATATGTAGTACAAAGCAGAAAAATCCGCCCGTTTTCTTCATTTGCTATGGAATCGACTTAATGCCAGATCGTCACATTGGCCGCTATCATCTATGAAACGGTTACATTTTTCTTCTGCAAAGCTATGTCGGGTGCTGCGGAATGCGGAGATACGTAAAGCAACATAATAAAACACAGAAGAAGGTTTTAAGTTGATGTAATAGCCAGTAAGAAGAAGTACAATTCAAGTTATAGTTATCGATTATTGACTTTTTAGCCGGCTTTGGTGCCTTGGACTTGAGCTAGGACCTTATGATTTTGCACGAAGGGAGGTCTAGCAGCCACGTTGCACGGTAGAATGAGTAAAATGTCCATATGTAGTAAAAACCTGTAACATCCGCACGTTTTCTTAATTTGCTATCGAATCCACTTAATGCCAGATCGTCACATCGGCCGCTCTTCTCTATGAAACGGTTACATATGTGGTCTGCAAAGCTATGTCGCGTGCTGCGGTATGCGGAGACACTAATAGCACCATAGTAGAACACAGAAGAAGCTTCTAAGTTCATGAAACAGACAGTATGAAGTAGTACGATTCAAGTTTTAGTTATTGATTATTCACTTTTTAGCCTTCTTTGGTGCCTAGGACATGAGCTTGGACCTTGAGATTTTGCCTGAAGGGAGGCCTAGCAACCACGTTGCACGGGAGAATCTGAAAACTGTTCATATGTGGTAAACACCTGAAAAATCTGCCGGTTTTCGTCATTTGCTATCGAATCGACTTAATGCCAGATCGTCACATTGGCCGCTCTTCTCTATGAAACAGTTACACGTTTCGTCTGTAATGCTATGTCGCGTGCTGCGGTATGCGGAGACACTAAAAGCACAATAGTAGATCACACAAGAAGCTTCTAAGTTGGTGTAATAGCCAGTAAGAAGCAGTACAATTCAAGTTTTAGTTATCGATTATTGACATTTTTGCCATCTTTGGTGCCTTGGACATGAGCTAGAACCTTAGGATTTTGCATGAATGGAGGTGTAGCTACCCGCATTGCACGGTAGAATGTGAAAAGTGTTCATATGTAGTAAAAACCTGTAAAATCTACCCGTTTTCGGCATTTGCTATCGAATCGACTTAACGACAGATCGTCACATCGGCCGCTCTTCTCTATGAAACGGTTACATATGTGGTCTGCAAAGCTATGTCGCGTGCTGCGGTATGCGGAGACACTAATAGCACCATAGTAGAACACAGAAGAAGCTTCTAAGTTCATGAAACAGACAGTATGAAGTAGTACAATTCAAGTTTTAGTTATTGATTATTGACTTTTTAGCCTTCTTTGGTGCCTAGGACATGAGCTTGGACCTTGAGATTTTGCCTGAAGGGAGGCCTAGCAACCACGTTGCACGGGAGAATGTGAAAACTGTTCATATGTGGTAAAAACCTGAAAAATCTGACGGTTTTCGTCATTTGCTATCGAATTGACTTAATGCCAGATCGACACATTGGCCTCTCTTCTCTATGCAAAGCTATGTCGCGTGCTGTGGTATGCGGAGACACTAAAAGCACCATAGTAGAACACAGAGGACGCTTCTAAGTTGATGTAATAGCCAGTAAGAAGCAGTATAATTCAAGTTTTAGTGATCGATTATTGACTTATTAGCCGTCTTTGGTGCCTTAGACATGAGCTAGGACCTTACGATTTTGCATGAAAGGAGGTCTAGCAGCCACGTTGCATGGGAGAATGTTGAAAGTGCTCATATGTAGTAAAAACCTGAGAAATCCGCCCGTTTTTGTCTTTTGCTATCGAATCGACTTAATGACAGACCGTCACATTGGCCGCTCTTCTCTATGAAACGGTTACAATTATCGTCTGGAAAGCTATGTTGCGTGCTGCGGTATCCCTTGACACTGAAAGCACCATAGTAGAACACAGAAGAAGCTTCTAAGTTCATGAAACAGACAGTATGAAGTAGTACAATTCAAGTTTTAGTTATCGATTATTGACTTTTAATCCGGCTTTTGTGCCTTGGACATGTGCTAAGACCTTACGATTTTGCATGAAAGGGGGTCTACCAGCCACGTTGCACGGGATAGATTGAAAAGTGTTAATATGTAGTAAAAATCAGTGAAATCCGCCCGTTTTTGTCATTTGCTATCGAATCGACTTAATGCCAGATCGTCACTTTTGCCGATCTTCTCTATGAAACGGTTACACTTATCGTCTGCAAAGCTATGTTGCGCACTGCGGCATCCGGAGAGACTGAAAGCACCATAGTAGAACACAGACGAAGCTTCTGAGTTGATGTAATAGCCAGTAAGAAGCAGTACAATTCAAGTTATAGGTACCCATTACTGATTTTGAAGCCGGCTTTGCTGCCTTGGACATGAGCTAAGACCTTACGATTCTGCATGAAGGGAGGCCTACCAGCCACATTGCACGGAAGAATGTGAAAAGTGTTCATATGTAGTAAAAACCTGAGAAATCCCCCCTTGTTGTCATTTGCTATCGAATCGACTAAATGCCAGATCGTCAGTTTTGCCGATCTTGTCTATGAAACGGTTACACTTATCGTCTGCAAAGCTATGTTGCGCGCTGCGGTATCCGGAGACACTGAAAGCACCATAGCAGAACACAGAAGAAGCTTCTATGTTTATGTAATGGCCAGTAAGAAACAGTAAAATTCAAATTTAAGTTATCGATTATTGACTTTTTACCGGCTTTGGTGCCTTGGACTTGAGCTAAGACCTTATGATTTTGCATTAAAGGAGGTCTAGCAGCCACGTTGCACGGGAGAATGTGAAAAGTGTTCATATGTAGTAAAAACCTGTAAAATCCGACCGTTTTTAAATTTGCTATCGAATCGACTTAATGCCAGATCGTCACATCGGCTGCTCTTCTCTATGAGACGGTTACACTTTTCGTCTGCAAACCTATGTCGTGTGCTCCGGTATGCGGAGACACTAAAAGCACCATAGTAAAACACTGAAGAAGCTTTTAAGTTGATGTAATAGCAAGTAAGAAGCAGTACAAATCAAGTTTTATTTATTGATTATTGACTTTTTAGCCGGCTTTGGTGCCTTGGACATGAGCTAAGACGTTACGATTTTGCATGAAGGGAGGTCTAGCAGCCGCGTTGCAAGGGAGAATGTGCAAAGTGTTCATATGTAGTACAAACCAGAAAAATCCGCCCGTTTTCTTCATTTGCTATGGAATCGACTTAATGCCAGATCGTCACATTGGCCGCTATCATCTATGAAACGGTTACATTTTTCTTCTGCAAAGCTATGTCGGGTGCTGCGGAATGCGGAGATACGTAAAGCAACATAATAAAACACAGAAGAAGGTTTTAAGTTGATGTAATAGCCAGTAAGAAGAAGTACAATTCAAGTTATAGTTATCGATTATTGACTTTTTAGCCGGCTTTGGTGCCTTGGACTTGAGCTAGGACCTTAAGATTTTGCACGAAGGGAGGTCTAGCAGCCACGTTGCACGGTAGAATGAGTAAAATGTCCATATGTAGTAAAAACCTGTAACATCCGCACGTTTTCTTAATTTACTATCGAATCCACTTAATGCCAGATCGTCACATCGGCCGCTCTTCTCTATGAAACGGTTACATATGTCGTCTGCAAAGCTATGTCGCGTGCTGCGGTATGCGGAGACACTAATAGCACCATAGTAGAACACAGAAGAAGCTTCTAAGTTCATGAAACAGACAGTATGAAGTAGTACAATTCAAGTTTTAGTTATTGATTATTCACTTTTTAGCCTTCTTTGGTGCCTAGGACATGAGCTTGGACCTTGAGATTTTGCCTGAAGGGAGGCCTAGCAACCACGTTGCACGGGAGAATGTGAAAACTGTTCACATGTGGTAAACACCTGAAAAATCTGCCGGTTTTCGTCATTTGCTATTGAATCGACTTAATGCCAGATCGACACATTGGCCGCTCTTCTCTATGCAAAGCTATGTCGCGTGCTGTGGTATGCGGAGACACTAAAAGCACCATAGTAGAACACAGAGGAAGCTTCTAAGTTGATGTAATAGCCAGTAAGAAGCAGTATAATTCAAGTTTTAGTGATCGATTATTGACTTATTAGCCGTCTTTGGTGCCTTAGACATGAGCTAGGACCTTACGATTTTGCATGAAGGGAGGTCTAGCAGCCACGTTGCATGGGAGAATGTTGAAAGTGCTCATATGTAGTAAAAACCTGAGAAATCCGCCCGCTTTTGTCTTTTGCTATCGAATCGACTTAATGACAGACCGTCACATTGGCCGCTCTTCTCTATGAAACGGTTACAATTATCGTCTGGAAAGCTATGTTGCGTGCTGCGGTATCCCTAGACACTGAAAGCACCATAGTAGAACACAGAAGAAACTTCTAAGTTGATGTAATACACAGCAAGAAGCAGTACAATTCAAGTTTTAGTTATCGATTATTGACTTTTAATCCGTTTTTTGTGCCTTGGACATGAGCTAAGACCTTACGATTTTGCATGAAAGGGGGTCTACCAGCCACGTTGCACGGGATAGATTGAAAAGTGTTAATATGTAGTAAAAACCTGAGGATTCCGCCTGTTTTGGTCATTTGATATCGAAACGACTTAATGCCAGATCGTCTGTTTGGCCACTTTTCTCTATGAAACGGTTACACTTATCGTCTGTAAAGCTATGTTGCGTGGTGCGCTATGCCGAGACACTAAAAACACCATAGTAGAACACAGAAGAAGCTTCTAAGTTGATGTAATACACAGCAAGAAGCAGTACAATTCAAGTTTTACTTATCGATTATTGACTTTTAATCCGGCTTTTGTGCCTTGGACATGTGCTAAGACCTTACGATTTTGCATGAAAGGGGGTCTACCAGCCACGTTGTACGGTATAGATTGAAAAGTGTTAATATGTAGTAAAAATCAGTGAAATCCGCCCGTTTTTGTCATTTGCTATCGAATCGACTAAATGCCAGATCGTCAGTTTTGCCGATCTTGTCTATGAAACGGTTACACTTATCGTCTGCAAAGCTATGTTGCGCGCTGCGGTATCCGGAGACACTGAAAGCACCATAGTAGAACACAGAAGAAGCTTCTTTGTTGATGTAATGGCCAGTAAGAAACAGTAAAATTCAAATTTAAGTTATCGATTATTGACTTTTTAGCCGGCTTTGGTGCCTTGGACTTGAGCTAAGACCTTATGATTTTGCATTAAAGGAGGTCTAGCAGCCACGTTGCACGGGAGAATGTGAAAAGTGTTCATATGTAGTAAAAACCTGCGAAATCCGCCAGTTTTTGTCATTTGCTATCGAATCGACTTAATGCCAGATCGTCACTTTGGAAGCTCTTATCTATGAAACGGTTACACTTTTCGTTCTCAAAGCTATGTTGCCTGCTGCGGTATCCGGAGAGGCTGAAAGCACCATAGTACAATACAGACGAAGCTTCTAAGCTGATGTAATAGTCAGTAAGAAGCAGTACAATTCAAGTTTTAGTTAACGATTATTGACTTTTAAGCCGACTTTGGAACTTTGGACATGAGCTAAGAACTTACGATTTTGCATGAAGGGAGGTCTAGCAGCCACGTTGCACGGGAGAATTTGAAAAGTGTTCATATTTAGTAAAAACCTGAGAAATCCGACCGTTTTCCACATTTGCTATCGAATCGACTTAATGCCAGAACGTCACTTTGGCCGATCTTCTCTATGAAACGGTTACACTTATCGTCTGCAAAGCTATGTTGCGTGCTGCGGTATCGAGTGACGCTGCAAGCACCATAGTAGAACACAGACGAAGTTTCCAAGTTGATGTAATATCCAGTAAGAAGCAGTACACTTCAACTTTTAGTTATCGGTTATTGACTACTAAGTCGGCCTTTAAGCGTTGGACATGAGATAAGACCTTACGATTTTGCATGAAGGGAGGTCTACCAGCCACATTGCGCGAGAGAGTGTGAAAAGTGCACATATGTAGTAAAAACCTGAGAAATCCGCCCGTTTTTGTCATTTGCTATCGAATCGACTTAATACCAGATCGTCACTTTGGCCGCTCTTATGTATGAAACGGTTACACGTGTCGTGTGCAAAGCTATATTGCGTGCTGCGGTATCCCGAGACACTGAAAGCACCATAGTAGAACACAGAGGAAGCTTCTAAGCTGATGTAATAGATAGTAAGAAGCAGTACAATTCAAGTTTTAGCTATCAATTATTGACTTTTTAGCAGGCTTTCGTGCCTTGGACATGAGCTAAGACCTTACGATTTTGCATGAAGGGAGGTCCAGCAGCCACGTTGCACGGCAGACTGTGAGAAGTGTTGATATGTAGTAACAATCTGAGAAATCCGCCCGTTTTTGTCATTTGCTAATGCCAGATCGTCACTTTGGCCGCTCTTCTCTATGAAACGGTTACACGTATCGTCTGCAAAGCTATGTTGCGTGCTGCGATATAAGGAGACACTGACAACACTATAGTAGAACATAGAAGAAGCTTCTATGTTTATGTAATAGCCAGTAAGAAGCAGCACAATTCCAGTTTTAGTTTTCGATTATTGACTTTTTAGCCGGCTTTGGTGCCTTGGATATGAGCTAAGACCTTACGATTTTGCATGAAGGGAGATCTACCAGCCACGTTGCACGGGAGAGTGTGTAAAGTGTTCATACGTAGTAAAAACCTGAGAGAACCACCCGTTTTTGTCATTTGCTATGGAATCGACTTAATGCCAGATCGTCACTTTGGACGCTCTTCTCTATGAAACATTTACACTTATCGTCTGGAAAGCTATTTTGCGTGCTGCGGTATCCGGAGACACTGAAAGCACCATAGTAGAACACACAAGAAGCTTCTAAGTTGATGTAATAGATCGTATGAAGCAGTACAATTCAAGTTTTATTTCTCGATTATTGACTTCTAAGACGGCTTTGCATCCTTGGACATGAACCAAGACCTTACGATTTTGCATTAAGGTAGGTCAACCAGCCACGTTGCACGGGAGAGTGTGAAATGTGTTCATATGTGGTTAAAACCTGAGAAAACCGCCCGTTTTTGTCATTTGCAATGGAATCGACTGAATGTCAGATCGTCACTTTGGCCTCTCTTCTCTATGAAACGGTTACACTTATCGACTGGAAAGCTATGTTGCGTGCTGCAGTATGCGGAACCACTAAAATCACAATAGTAGAACACAGAAGAAGCTTCTAAGTTGATGTAATAGCCAGTAAGAAGCAGTACAATTCAAGTTTTAGCTATAGATTCTTGACTATTAAGCAGGGTTCGATGCCTTGGAAATGATCTAAGACCTAATGATTTGGATGAATTGAGGTCCACCACCCACGTTGCACGTGAGTATGTGAAAAGTGTTCATATGTATTAAAAACCTCAGATATCCGCCCGTTTTTGTCATTTGCTATCGAATCGACTTAATGCCAGATCGTCACTTTGGAAGCTCTTATCTATGAAACGGTTACACTTTTCGTTCTCAAAGCTATGTTGCCTTCTGCGGTATCCGGAGAGGCTGAAAGCACCATAGTACAATACAGACGAAGCTTCTAAGCTGATGTAATAGTCAGTAAGAAGCAGTACAATTCAAGTTTTAGTTAACGATTATTGACTTTTAAGCCGGCTTTGGTGCCTTGGACATGAGCTAAGACCCTACGATTTTGCATGAAGGGAAGTATAGCAGCCACGTTGCAAGGGAGAGTGTGTAAAGTGTTCATACGTAGTAAAAACATGAGAGAAACGCCGGTTTTTGTCATTTGCTATGGAATCGACTTCATGCCAGATCGTCACTTTGGCCGCTCTTCTCTATGAAACATTTACACTTATCGTCTGGAAAGCTATATTGCGTGCTGCGGTATCCGGAGACACTGAAAGTACCATAGTAGAACACAAGCTTCTAAGTTGATGTAGTGGTTAGTAAGAAGCAGTATAATTAAAGTTTTAGTTCTCGATTAGTGACGGCTTGGTGCCTTGGACATGAGCTAAGACCTTACGATTTTGCATGAAGGGAGATCTAGCACCCACGTTGCACGTGAGTGTGAAAAGTGTTCATATGTAGTAAAAACGTAAGAAATCCGCCCGTTTTTGTCATTTGCTACCGAATCGACTTAATGCCACATCGTCACTTTGTTGCTCTTCTCTATGAAACGGTTACACTTATCGTCGGCAAAGCTATGTTGCGTGCTGCGGTAACCGGAGACACTGAGAACACTATAGTAGAACACAGAAGAAGCTTCTAAGTTGATGTAATAGCCAGTAAGAAGCAGTACAATTCAAATTTTGGTTAAAGATTATTGACTTTTTGGCCGGCTTTGGTGCCTTGGACATGAGCTAAGACCTTACGATTTTGCATGAAGGCAGGTTTACCAGTCACGTTGCTCGGGAGAGTGTGAAAAGTGTTCATTTGTAGTAAAAACCTGAGAAATCCGCGCTTTTTTGCCATTGGCTATCGAATCGACTTAGTGCCAGATCGTCACTTTGGAAGCTCTTATCTATGAAACGGTTACACTTTTCGTTCTCAAAGCTATGTTGCCTTCTGCGGTATCCGGAGAGGCTGAAAGCACCATAGTACAATACAGACGAAGCTTCTAAGCTGATGTAATAGTCAGTAAGAAGCAGTACAATTCAAGTTTTAGTTAACGATTATTGACTTTTAAGCCGGCTTTGGTGCCTTGGACATGAGCTAAGACCCTACGATTTTGCATGAAGGGAAGTATAGCAGCCACGTTGCAAGGGAGAGTGTGTAAAGTGTTCATACGTAGTAAAAACATGAGAGAAACGCCGGTTTTTGTCATTTGCTATGGAATCGACTTCATGCCAGATCGTCACTTTGGCCGCTCTTCTCTATGAAACATTTACACTTATCGTCTGGAAAGCTATATTGCGTGCTGCGGTATCCGGAGACACTGAAAGTACCATAGTAGAACACAAGCTTCTAAGTTGATGTAGTGGTTAGTAAGAAGCAGTATAATTAAAGTTTTAGTTCTCGATTAGTGACGGCTTGGTGCCTTGGACATGAGCTAAGACCTTACGATTTTGCATGAAGGGAGATCTAGCACCCACGTTGCACGTGAGTGTGAAAAGTGTTCATATGTAGTAAAAACGTAAGAAATCCGCCCGTTTTTGTCATTTGCTACCGAATCGACTTAATGCCACATCGTCACTTTGTTGCTCTTCTCTATGAAACGGTTACACTTATCGTCGGCAAAGCTATGTTGCGTGCTGCGGTAACCGGAGACACTGAGAACACTATAGTAGAACACAGAAGAAGCTTCTAAGTTGATGTAATAGCCAGTAAGAAGCAGTACAATTCAAATTTTGGTTAAAGATTATTGACTTTTTGGCCGGCTTTGGTGCCTTGGACATGAGCTAAGACCTTACGATTTTGCATGAAGGCAGGTTTACCAGTCACGTTGCTCGGGAGAGTGTGAAAAGTGTTCATTTGTAGTAAAAACCTGAGAAATCCGCGCTTTTTTGCCATTGGCTATCGAATCGACTTAGTGCCAGATCGTCACAATGGCAGCTTTTCTCCCTGCAACGGATACATTTATCGTCTGCAAAGCTATGTCGTGTGCTGCGGCAATGCGGATACACTAAAAGCACAATATTAAAACACAGAAGAAGCTTCTAAGTTGATGTAATCGGCCAGTAAGAAGCAGTACAAATCATGTTTTAGCTATCAATGATTGATTTATTAGCTGGCTTTGGTGCGTTGGATACGACCGAGGCCTTTAAGATTTGGCATCGAACGAAGTCTGTCAGCCACGTTGCATAGTAGAATGTGAAAACTGTTCATATGTAGTAAAAACCTGAGAAATCCGCTCGTTTTCTTCATTTTCTATCGAATCGACCTAATGCCAGATCGTCACATTGGGAGCTCTTCTCTCTGAAACGGTTACATCTATCGTTTGCAGAGCTATGTCACATACTGCTGGTTGCGAAGACACTAAGAGCACCACAGTAAACGACAGAAGATGCTTCTAAGTTGATGTAATCGGACAGCAAGTGCCACTACAACTAAAGTTTTAGTTATCGATTATTGACTCATTACACGGCTTTGGTACTTTGGACATGAGCTAGGACCTTAAGATTTTGCATGAAACGAGGTCTGTGGACCACGTTGTACGGGAGAATGTGAAAGGTGTTGATATGTAGTAAAAACTCGAGAAATCCGCCCGTTTTAGTCATTTGCTATCGAGTCGAATTAATGCCAGATCGTCACAATGGCCGCTTTTCTCCCTGCAACGGATACATTTAGCGTCTGCAAAGCTATGTCGTGTGCTTCGGTAATGCGGATACACTAAAAGCACCATATTAAAACACAGAAGAAGCTTCTAAGTTGATGTAATCGGAGAGTAAGAAGCAGTACAAATCAAGTTTTAGCTATCAATTATTGATTTATTAGCTGGCTTTGGTGCGTTGGATATGACCGAGGCCCTTAAGATTTGGCATCGAACGAGGTCTGGCAGCCACATTACACGAGAGAATCTGAAAGGTGTTCATATGTAGTAAAATTGTAAGAAAACCTTTCGTTTTCGTCATTTGCTTTTGAATCGACGTAATGCCAGATCGTCACATTCCCCGCTTTTCTCTCTGAAACTGTTACATTTTTCGTCTGCAAGCTTATGTCGTGTGCTGCGGTATGCGGAGACACTAAAAGCAACAAAGTATAAAACAGATGAAGCTTCTAATTTGATGTAATCGGCCAGAAAGAACCAGTACAATTCAAGTTTTGGTTATCGATTATTGACATATTAGCCGGCTTTGGTGCCTTGGACATGATCGTGGACCTTAAGCTTTTGCATCAATCGAGGTCTGGCCGCCACGTTGCACGGAGAAATGTGAAATGTGTTAATATGTAGTAAAAACCTGAGAAAACCTTTCGCATTTATTTAAGTTCCGTTAGTACAATAAGAAACTGGCTACAATAATCATAATCTTGCTCTACAAATCAAGTAGCTACTATTATTAACAGTATTTATCAACAGCAAATATAACAAAAGACAAAACAGAAAGATAATCAAACGTCTAATGACACAGTAACGAAACTAAAAACAGTTCGCGAAAATTTCGTTTGAAATTATTTCACCAGATGACAATAAGAACACCGGACGAAGACTCTTAAAGTTCCAAAATAAGCCACTATACACAAACAAGTAATTAGTACTTAGCTTTGGATGCGCCGCTACAGCTGCACCTGGTCAGCGCGGAATGTAAACACAGGTAAGAAGTTAAGGTGCTCGATACGAAACACTCACAAAGATCGGGTCACAACTCAAGAAAGGCGGAGGTGACTGAAGAAACCATTAATAAGTAACTTATATAGTAAATATTATCACAAAAACCGTTAAAATATGTATCTGAAACCTAAAAATGTATGAAAACTTAGAGAGCGATTTCACACGCACTCACGCGCTTAATCGTAATGCCAGATCGTCGCAGTGGCAGCTTTGCTCACGGAAATGTTTACATATACATCTGGATACTTACGTCATGTGCTGAGGTATGCGGTGGGACCACAACCAACAAAATATGAGCTTCTAAGTCGATGCAATAGGTAGGTAAGAAGTAGTTCTACTCAAGTTTTAGGTATCGAAAATTAAACTGTAGGCCGGTTTTGGTGCCTTGCATTTGACCGAGGACCTTATTATTTCGCATGAACCGAGGTCTGGCACCCACATTACACGAGAAAATGCGAAAAGTGATAATATGTAGTAAAAAACTGAGAAAACCTCACGATTTCGTCTTTTTCTTTCGTAATGACGTAATGACATCTCGTCACATTGATCTCTTTTTTTCCGGAAAGGTTTACATTTATCATCTGATAACCTCTCTCGCCTGCTGATGTATGTGATGACTCCACAAGAAACAAAATAGAAACTTCTAAGTTGATGTAATAGGCAAGTAAGACATATTATAAGTCTAGTTTTAGTAATAGAAAATTCAGTTATTGGTCGGTTTTGGTGTTTTGCAGTTGATAGAGTACCTTGGAACATATCTGTCTATCTACCACCCCCCCTCGTAAGATGACAGCCTACGTACACCACCCCCCTTCGTAAGATGTCTGTCTACCTACTTCCCCCTGAGATGTCTCTTTACTTATCCCCTCAACCGGAAAACGTGTTTTCAAACCCGCCATCAGAAGATGACTTTCTTCGTACACACCCTTGGAAGATACCTGTCTACCTACCTCCCCCCCCCCCCCCCAGAAGATGTCTGCCCATCTACCTAGGTACCGCCATTTAGAAGGTGTCTGCCTACCTACCCCCACTTCGAAAGATGTTTAACTGCCTACCCCACCTCTGAAGATCTCTGTCAAACCCTCCCACATCCCTGGAGGATGTCTGTGTACATACCCACCTTTTGGAAGTCATTTGACAACCGGAAAAACCGCTTTGGAAGATGTATGACTTCCTATCACTACCCTCGTAAGGTGTATGTCTACCTAGGACCCCTCTGGAAGATGTCTGTCTAACTAACGAACCTCGGTATATGCCAGTCTCACCCCCTCAGAATATGTCTGTCTACGTACCCCACATGGAAGATGTCTGTCTACCTGCCCCCCCCCCCATAAGATGTTTGTCTATCTACCCCTCCTTGGAACATGTCTGTCTAACAACCCCCCCCCCCCCCCCCCAGTTGTCTGTCTACCTACCCCCTTGAAGATGTCTGTCTACCTACCCCCCACAAAATGTCTGTGTACCCATCTTACCCTGAGAAAATGATAGTCTACCTACCCCTGTATGTAAGATGTCTCACTACCTACCACCCTCCCCCCCTTCGGGAAATGTCTGTCTATCTACCCAATCCACTCTTGAAAGATGCTTATCTAACCACCTTGGAAGATGCCTTTCTACCCCAGCTCAGAAATTGTCTATCTACTCCCTCGTCAGAAGATGTCGGCCAACATACCGTCCCCTCAGAAAATGTATATCTATCACCCTTGGAAGATGTATGTCTGTCTACCCCCTCAAAGAATATATGTCTATCTGCCCAACTCGGAAAATGTCTGTCAACATGCCCCCTTCGGAAAATGTCTAACATCACCAAGCTCAGTAGATGTGTGTCTATCTGTCCCGCCCCCTCGGAAAATGTCTATTTCCAGCCCCCCTCGGAAGAAGTATGTTTACCAACCCTCCATCAGGAGAAGTCTGTCAAACTACGCCCCAGGAAGGTCTCTCTCTACCTACCCCCCTCCCCCCCCATCGAATATATCTGTCCACTCAACCCATCCTTGGAAGATGATTGGCTACCTACCCCATGGAAGATGTCAGGCAACCTGCCCCCTCACTTAGGAAGATGCCTACTTCCCCCTTGGAAGTTGTCTATTTTCCACCACTCGGAAGATGTCTAACTACCCCCTCCCAATATATATGCCTATCAAATCCACACAAATGATGTCTGTTTACCTACTCCCATAAGATGTCTATCATTCCCTTCAGAAGGTATCTTCCTATATACCCCCTCCCCTTGGAAGATGCCTGTCTACATACCCAAACTAAGATGATGTCTATCAACCTTCCACCGCACATATGATGTCTGTCTACCTACCACCCTTGGAATATCTATGTCTTTCTACCCCCCGGAAGATGTCTGTCAGCCTGCCCAACTTGGAAAATATCTGTCCATGTGCCCTCCTTCGGAAGATTTCTATTATCCCCAGCCTCAGAAGAATTGTGTCTATCTGTCCTGCACCAACAGTAGATGTCTGTGTACCTACCCCTCTTCAGAAGAAGTCTGTTTACCAACCCCCCATCAGGAGATGTCTCTCAAACTACCACCAAGGAAGTCTCTGTCTACCTACCCCCCTTTGGAAGATATCTGTCTACCTATAACACAACTCAGAAAATGTCTGTCTACCTACCCCTCAGAAGATGTCTGTTTATCCACACCTCCACAGATAATGTCTATCTACCTACCCCCCCCCCCCTATCCTCTGAGGATGTCTGTCTACCTACCCCCCCCCCCCCTCTTGGAAGATGTTGGTCTACTTACCCCTCTAGAAGATGTCTGTCTAAGTACGCCCCTCGGAAGTTGGCTGTCTACCAACCCACCAATGGGAGATGTCTGTCTACCTACCCCCCTCGGAAGGTGCCTTACTGCCTACTCCCTCAGAAGATTGTCTACCTACATACACTCAGAAAATGTATGTATACCCACGCCCCCCCCCCCCCCCCCCGGAAGAAGTCTGTCTAAATTTTCCCCACCCCTTGGTAATTTCTGTCTACATATCACTCCCTTGCAAGATGTCTGTCTACCTACTCCCTCTCGAAAGATATCTGTTTACCTACATCTTCTGTGGGGAGGTAGGAAGACACACATCTTCTGCGAGGGGTAAGTAGACGGACATATTCCGAAGCAGGGTATGTGGTCAGACATCTTCTGAGGGGGTGGTAGGTAGACAGACATCTTCCAAGGGGGGAGGGAGTAGACATCTTCTGTGGTGATAATGGTAGACAAACAATTCCGAGGAGGGGTAGATAGACAGACATCTTCTGAGTGGTTGTTTCTTAGACAGACGTCTTCCAGGAGGGAGCTTGGTAGACAGACATTTTCCAAGGGGGAGACATTTTTCGATTCGGGCCGGATAGGTAAACAGATATCCTTCGAGAGAGAGGGTTGACATTTTTCTCGGGGGGGGGGGGGGAGGTAGATATTTTCGAGAGGTAGATTGACATCTTCTGGGAGGGGGGGGAGATAGTATTCTTCCATGGGGGGAGGTGAGTAGTCAGGCATCTTCAAAGGGGGAGGGGGGTAGACAGACATCTTCCAAGAATGGTCGGTAAGTAGACAGACATGTTCTGTGGGGAGTGATGGTATGTACACTTACATCTTCCGATGGGTTCTGGTAGATAAACAGGCATCTTCCGTGAAGGGGTGATAGAGCTCCTCGAAGATGGGGTGTAGATATCTTCGGTGAGGAGGGTAGGTATACATCTTCCGAGAGAGGGTTAGATAGATTTCTTCCATAGGGGGGATAGATAGCCTTTTCCCGAGTTTGTGAGGAAGACAGACATACAGACATGTTCCTAGAATTTGGAGGTAGACAGACATCTTCAGAATAGGCGGTAGACACATTCCAAATGAAGGAAGGCTGTAGAAATCTTTTGAGTGTAGGATAAACGTCCTCTGAGGGGAGGGGCTAGATGGAAATCTTACAGGGGTGGGGTAGGTAGACAGACATATTCTGAGAGGAGGGGGTTGGTAGACAGGCATCTTTCATGAGGTGGGTTATATACATCCTCCTGGGGGATATACATCTTCTGAGGTGGGGATAGGTATCTTCCAGAGGGTGTAGATGTCATCTGAGGGTGGGGTAGATAGACATCTTCCGAGCTCTTGGTTGATTGTCACCATCCGAGTGGAGGGATACATAGATATTTTCCGCCTGGGCTGGGTAGATAGACATCTTCAGAAGGGGGGTAGACATCTTCCATGGGGGGTAGGGAGACAGCTTCTAAGGGGGGTAGATAGACATTTTCCAAGATTAGTGGTAGATACACATCTTCTGAGGGGTGTAGATAGACCTCTTCCGAGGAGGGAGATTGGCATCTTTGGAGGGAATGGATAGATAATCTTATGAGGTGGGTGTGGGTAGGCATCAACCTAAGGGGCGAGATTGGCATCTTCCGATGTGGAAGGGGTTAGGTAGGCATTTTTAGAGGGAGGGATATCTTCCTAGGGGTTTAGATAGGCATCTTCCAAGGGGATGTAGGAAGACATCTCAGAGAGGGGGTAGACAAAATCCTCCGAGAGGTGGTAGGTAGACAGATATCTTTGGATGGGAGAGTAGGTAAGCAGACATCTTTTGAGTGGGGTTGGTAAACTGACATATTCCAAAGGGGCAAGGTAGACAGACAGTTTCTGAGGGTGGGGCATAAGTAGACTGACACTTTCCGAGATGTGGTAAGTAGAATTACATCTTCTGAGGTGATGGGGTAGGTAGACAGACATTTTCCGAAAGGGCGTAGGTATAAAAAAATGGTTCAAATGGCTCTGAGCACTATGGGACTCAACTGCTGTGGTCATCAGTCCCCCTAGAACTTAGAACTACTTAAACCTAACTAAACTAAGGACATCACACACATCTATGCCCGAGGCAGGATTCGAACCTGCGACCATAGCAGTCGCACGGTTTCGGACTGTGCGCCTAGAACCGCGAGACCACCACGGCCGTCTGTAGGTATACAGACATATGCCTAGGTGGGAAGGTAGACAGACATGTCCGATTGGGGGTAGGTAGACAGCCATCTTCCATGTGGGTAGGTACACAGACGTCATCCGAAGGGGTTAGAAGGACAGACACTTTCCATGTGGGCGTTGGTAGACATACATCATCTGAGGGGGAAGAGACATCTTTCGAGGGGAGGGTACATAGACAGATATCTTCAGAGAGGAGGTAGTCATCCCTCCGAGAGGGAGGTAGTTGTCCATCATCCACTGGTCTTAGGTAGGCAGACATCTTCTGAGGGAGGGTATGTAGACAGACATCTTCTGAAGGGGATAACGTCGACAGTCATCTTCTGATGGGGGTGGGTAGGTAGACAGACATCTTCTGAGTGGTGGTAGGTATGGAGACATCTTCTGAGGCTGGGTTTGGTAGACAGACATCTTCCATGGGGGGATGGGGGGTTTTGGAAGACAGATATCTTCCAAGGGGTGGGAAACAGCTTCTAAAGGATGTAGTTTGGTAGACAGACATCCTCCGAGAGGGGTGTAGACATTCTCAGATGTGGAGTGTATAACTTCTGAGAGGAGTGGTAGACTGACATCTTCCGAGAGGGGAGAGATACTTTTCTTCCATGGTGGCAATAGATAGATATCTTTCGAGAGGAGGGTACATAGATAGACATCTTCAAATGTGTGGGGAATGTAGAGAGACAACTTTTGAGAAGGGGGGTAGGTATACAGACACCCTCAGAGGGGGGGTGGGTAGGGAGACAGACATCTTCCGAGATAGGGATAAGATAGACACAAATCATTCGACGTTGGGTAGGTAAATATACAGATTCTGAGGGGTTTAGGTACGCATTCATATTATGAGGGGTTGTGGGTGTAGGTAGACAGAAACCATCTGAGGAGGGGTATTTAGGCAGATAACGTCTGAGAGAGGGTTAGGTAGACTGACATCTTCTGAGGGGTTGTAGGAGGACAGACATCTTCCAAGTGGAGGGTTGGTAGACAGACATCTTCAGAGGTGGGGTGGGGTAGGTAGACAGACATCTTCCAATAGGGGGTTGGTTGGCAGACATCTTCTGTGAGGGGATGGTAGTAGACAGCCTTCTTCTGATGGGTGGGTGGAGGTAGACAGACATCTTCCATGATGGGGCATAGGTAGAGAGACATTGTCCGAGGTAGGGTGACTATAGACATTTTTTCGAGAGGGGGGGTAGGGTAGACAGACTTCTTCTGGGGGGGTTGTAGGTAAACTGACCTCTTCAGAGGGTTGGTGTAGAATGACATTTGCCAAGAGGGGATAGGTAGAGAGACATATTCCGATGGTGGTAAGTAGACAACATCTTCTGATGGGTGTAGGTAGACAGACATCTTCCGAGGGGGATGTGTAGGTGGACAGACATCTTCCGATGGGTGGTGGGTACGTAGACTGACATATTCCAATGGGTGCGGTAGGTAGCCAAACATCTTCGAAGTGCAGGCATTGTAGATAGACATCATACAAAAGTTCACGTAGGTAGGCAGACATCTTCTGAGGGGGCGTAGGTAGACAGACATTTTCCGAGGGGTGTACATAGACATACATTTTCCAAGTGGGGGCTAGGTAGGCAGACATCTTCAGATGAGGGGGTAATCAGACAATCATCTTCTGGGGGGGTAGATAGACAGACATATTCCGAGGTATGGGTTGGTATGTAGAGAGACATCTTCCAAGGGGTGTAAGTAGGTAGATAGACCTCTTCTGTTGTGAGATTTGTAGGAAGGCAGACATCTTCCGAGGCAGAGCGGTTGGTAAATAGACATCAATTGTGGAAAGGGTTAGGTAGGCAGACATCTTCCCAGTGCAGTTTTGTAGACAGGCATCTTCCAAGGAGGGGTTAGGTAGACTGACACCTTCTGAAGCAGGGTAGGTAGATAGTCATCTTCGGAGGGGTGTTTGGTATACAGACATCTTCCAAACGGGTGTAGGTATACGGACATATACCTAAGTGGGAGGTAGACAGACATCATGGGTGGGTAGGTACACAGACATCTTCCGAGGGGGATTAGGAGGACAGACATTTTCCATTTGAGGGTTGATAGACTTACATCATGTGACGGAGGAGAGATACCTTTCGAGAGGAGGGTACGTAGACAGATATCTTCAGAGAGGGGTAGACATCCTCCGAGAGGGAGGTAGTCATCCTCCAAGACAGGGGTAGATATCTTCCAAGAGGGCTGTAAATAAATATCTTCCAAGATGGGAGAAGATGGACCTCTTCCGAGGGTTTTAGGTAGGCACACATGTTCCGAGGGGTGGTATGTAGACATACACCTTCTGAGGGGAATAAGGTAGACAGTCATCTTCTTATGGGGAATTGGGTAGGTAGACAGACATATTCCAAGGTGGGGGGGGGGGGGTAAGTAAGGAGGAGACATATTCTGAGGGTGAGTTCAGTAGACAGACATCTTCTGAGTGGTGTCCTTGTTAGACAGACATCTTTCAAGGGGAGGGAGACATCTTTCAAAGTATGCGTTTTGGTAGACAGACCAAGAGGGGTGTAGACATTCTCTGATGTTGGAGTAGATATCTTCGGAGAGAGTGGAAGTTTGACATCTTCCGAAAGGGGGGGGTAGGTAGACAGATATCCTCAGAGGTAGGGGTAGGGAGACAGACATCTCCCACAGGAGGGATAAAATCGAATCATTTGAAGGGGGGGGTAGATAAGCATACATCTTCTGAGGAGTATAGGTAGACATTCATCTTATGACGGGGGAGGGGGGGGTAGGTAGACAGATCATGTGGGGGGGGGGGGGGTATGTAGACAGATATCTCACAAGACGGGGGTAGGTAGGCAGACATATTCTGAAGGGTTGTAGGAGGACAGACATCTTCCAAGGGGGGTTAGGTAGACAGGCTTCTTCAGAGGGCGGTTAGGTAGACAGTCGTCATCAGAGGGGTACAGGTAGACAGACATCTTCTAAGGGGGTTGGTAGACCGACATTTCCTGAGGGGGTGGGCAGGTAGACAAACTTCTTCCGAGTGTGGGTGGGTATGTAGACAGACACATTCTGAAAGGAATTGTAGGTGGACAGACATCCTTCATGGTAGAGGATAGGTAGGCAGAAATATTCTGAAGGGAGGGTAGGAAAACATACATCTTCCAAGGGGAGGGGTAGGTAGTCACACATCTTCTGAGGGGTGGGTTTAGGTAGACAGAGATCTTTCCGAGGGAGGGCAGGTAAGTAGACAGACATATCCTCTGGTGGGGGGATGAGAGACAGACATTTTCCGAGGGGTAGGGGTAGGTAAGCAGACATCTTCCGGCGGTTGGGTAGGTAGACAGACATCTTTTGGGGTGGATAGCTAATCGGATATGTTTTGAGGGAGCTTAGGTAGACAGACATTTCCGACGGGGAGTGTAGGTAGACAGACATATTTCAAGGGTGGGGAGATGAGACAGACATTTTCTGATGTGGGGATAGGTAGACCGACATCTTCTGAGGGCTGTTGTAGGTAGACAGACATCTTCCAAGCGGGAGCTACAGGTAGACAGACATCTTCAGAGGGCGATTGTAGGTTGATGGACATCTTTTGTGCTGGTAATAATAGATAAACATATTCCAAGGGGTGGTAGTTTAACAGACATCTTTCCAGGGGGGGCTGAGTAGATAGACAGACATCATCCAACATGCGTAGACAGACATTTTCCAGGGGGAGTAGACATCCTCCAAGGGGGTAGACATCTTCGAATGATGATGAGGGCTGGAAGACACCTTCTGAAGTTTGGGGGGTCTCTAGACATCTTCCATGATAGGGGTAAACAACTTCTGAGCGGGGGGGCTGGATGGGGGTTGGGATAGGTAGACAGACATATTCCGAGAGGGCAGGTAGGTAGATAGACATCTGCGTAGCGAGTGGGGGGGGGGGGGGGGGGAGGGTTGAGAGACATCTTCCAGAGTGATAGACATCTTACGAGGTGGGGAGAAAGTTTTTCTGGGGCATGTAGATAGACATCTTCAGAGGGTGAGGTAGGTGGACAAACATCTTCCTTAGGGGGCTGAGGTAGGCAGACATCTGCCGAGGGGGTTAAGTAGATAGAAATATTTCACGGGGCAGGTAGACAGACATCGCCTGTGGGGGGGGTTATGTAGACTGATATTTTCTAAGGAGGCAAGTAGGTAGAATGACATATTAGGTGGTGGGGCGATGAGAGACAGACAGTTTTCAATGAGGAGAGGTAGAATTACATCTTCCGATGTGGAAGGTGTAGGTAGATATCTTCCGAGGGGTGGGGTAGGTAGACATACATATTCTGAGGGGAGTGGTAGGTAGTCATACATATTCTGAGGCGGGGGGGGGTTAGGTAGACAGACATCTTCCAAGGGTGTGGGTAGGTACACAGACATCATCTGAGGGGGGTGGGGAGGTAGGTGCAGGTTGACATAGATCTTCCGAGGAGGGGGTAGGTAGACAGATATCTTCCGAGGGGGGGGGGGTAGCTAGGCAGATATCTTCTGAGGGGGATAGATAGGCATATTTCGAGTGTGGGGTAGATAGGCACCATCCCAGGGGGGGGGGGGGGCAGATCATCATGGGTGTGACGTCAAGTGAGCTGCACTGCTGTTGAAATAGCTTGTTAATGTTTTATAACTTTTAGGCTTCATTTACGTATTTTATAGTTTGTTTGTGTTATTATTTTAGCTGTAAAAGCAACTTATTAGTGGATATTCATTTACCTCCGTCTTTCTTCCTGTTGCATTGACTCGAGTGGTCTATTATTTGTGAGTGTGCTTTCGTGGTTCGTCTAAGCCTCGCGCCTCATCAGTGTGTTTACATTTTGCGGCGTGCACTGCATCTGTAGCGGTTATAAGCTAAGTACTGACGAACTTGTTTGTGCTCTGTAATACAGTTATTAAATTGAATGGATTACAGTGGTGTTGCTTGCCGTTTGTGGTGAAATAATGACTTAATAAACTTTTGTAATCGTTCGCTCGCTGTGTTTTATAGAGTTTTCAGTAAATTTCGTGCTTTAGTTTTGAACTGGCGTTTAGTTTTAATTTTTTGGTTTTAGCCAATAATTTTGTGAAGTTTTGCTGGTATTGGTATCGGCTGTGTTGTAGTAGTATTAATACAAGTAGCTGCTTTCTTAGTAGTTAGAGAATTTCGAGACCATAGTTGTTAGTTCTTAAACAGTGCTGCTTTTGTAACTGAACTTTGGTAAAGTAGACGTATAGTTTTTTTTAGTAACTGTAAAATTTTATCATGAGTGAGAAGTGTGGGTTCTGTCGTAGGTTTGTGAGTAGTGGATTACACTGTGGGATTTGTTCAAAGTGTTTTCATTGCGGGGAAATGCATTGGGGGAAGCCAGTGGTAATTTTAGGGTGATCCTGTCCTGGGAATGTAGAATCTGTAGTAGAAACAAGTTAATAGAGGAGCAGGAGTGTAAGATCTGTGCCCTTCAGGTGCAGTTACAATGCGCAAAGAAGGAACTAGATAAGTTGAGGAGGGTGAAGGGTGCTAGGGAATGGGAACTGGCAGTTGGCAGGAAGATAGCTAGGAAAAGGGGGGTAGTCAGACAGTTTTACTTTGCATACATGCAATAGATACGACAAACTGTCAGAGTAGAGCGGAGAGGAGCCTCGTGAAGCTGTATATGTAGGTAACTTGCAGCAGTCCTCAGCAATTAGGAGGCCTAGGTTCTGCTGCTAGGTAGTTCCCACGGTAGAGGTGTGGGCCAGCATTTTGCAGGAAGTTTTGTGGAGTCAGTACCAGGTCACAAGCATTGTGAAGCCTAGTGCAGGGTTGGCTCAGGTGGCTGAAAGCGTAGGGGAGTTATGTAAGAATTTTACAAAGGAGGATAAGGTAGTGATAGTGGATGGAGCTGGGAGCAGTCGCAATAGGGACAGGGGGTATGATGTCAGTGGTGACTTGGTTAAGATAGCTACTCAAACTGGTGGCACTAATGTGCTTTTCGTGAAACTGTTTTCAGCATCATGATCGGCCACACCTTAATGCGGCTGTTAGGCGCGTTAATGTGGGGCTGGAGGGTGCACTGATGACAGAGGGCATGGATCACATCTCAGTGGTACCAGTTGGGTCTATCAGTAAATTGGGTTTCACTAGGCATGGCCTGCACCTCAATAGGTATGCGAAGGGGAGGCTACCTAAGCTTATAGGTGACAGTGTAGCGGGTGGGTGGTGGGCGGTAGTGGTGTCACTCATGGAAAAGTTCCTGTAGTAGTTGCTGTTAGAGCTGCACCTTTTTAATACTGAAGTCAGCTGATAGGTATACCTGCTTAAAGGAAGTGCCTTTAAGGGCTCTCCTCCAGAGGATGTAATGTTTCCAAGTAAAGAAGGAATTAGCATATTTCATCAAAATATAAGATTTATTAGAGATAAAGATAGTGAACTGCTAATAGATGTTAATGCTGAAATTATTGGTACATCAGAGCACCACTTCAATAAATTGATAATTTATAGGCTTGCTTTACCAGGCTACAGATTAGCTGGCTGTTTCTCAAGGAGTTACTTGCGGGGTGGGGAAGTGTCTCTGTACATAAAAAAACAGTATGTTATTTGAGTCCATAGACTTGTCGCGACACTGCACTGAACAGATATTTGAAAGTTGTGCAGCATTTGTTGAATTTAGTGAAATTAAACTTGTAATTGCTGTTGTTTATAGGGCCTCTAACTCCAACTTCAGAGCATTTTTGCTTAAGCTAGAGAGGGTTCTTGATTCAATTGTGTAGGAAGTACCAGAAAGTAGTTATATGTGGGGACTTCAATATTAATTTTGTATATGATTGTGCAAGAAAAAGGGGGGTTGGGTTGTTTGGGGAAGGAGACCAGACATCGAGGTCATTGGTCTCGTCGGGTTAGGGAAGGATGGGGAAGGAAGTCGGCCATGCCCTTTGAGAGGAACTAACCCGGCATTTGCCTGAAGTGATTTAGGGAAATCACAGAAAACCTAAATCAGGATGGCTGAACGCGGGACTGAACCGTCGTCCTCCCGGATGTGAGTCCAGTGTCTTAACCACTGCGCCCCTCGCTCGGTCGCAAGAAAAATGATGTTGGAAGATCTCCTAAATTCATATGATCTGATGCAAACTGTGTTTTTTTCCAACTAGGGTGCAGGGGAACAGTAGCACAGTCATAGACCATATTTTTATTCGTTCTTCATTACTAGATGGGCATTCTGTTAGTAAAAGAGTGAATGGCCTTTCAGACCATAATGCACAAATTTTAACACTAAAAGGTTTTTTTACTCCAACCAATGTCATATTTAGTTACATAGAACATAGGAAAGTCAATCCAACAGCAATAGAGAGTTTTTTAAAACTTGTCAAGGAACAAGAGTGGCAAGATGTTTATAGTGCCAATAATACAGATGATAAATGCAATGCTTTCCATAACACATTTCTCGTGCTCTTTGAGAGTTGTTTTCCATTAGAACATTCTAAATGGGGTACTAGCAGTCATGGACAGCCCGGTTGGCTGACTAGTGGGATAAGGATATCATGTAGAACATAGCGGGAATTACATCAAAATGTTAGAAGTAGTCACAATCGAGCTACCATAGCCCCTTACAAACAGGATTATAAGGTGCCTAAAAATGTTATTAGCAAGGCAAAAAGTATGTGATATGCAAATAGAATAGCTTATTCACAGGATAAAATTAAAGACATTTGGTTAGTTGTGAAGGGAGTGACTGGTCATCAGCACAAGGTCGATGATATAAAGTTAGTTCTAAGTAATAATATTTTCGTTAGTGATAAATCAGATATATGTACGGTATTTAACAATCACTTTCTGAGCATTGCTGGCGAGCTAAATAAAAATTTAGTTTCAACAGGAAATCATACAAATTTCTTAGCAAATACCTTTCTGAGATTGATGTCTGAAATACTCCTCTGTGATACAGACAAGGGGGAGATTGAGTCAATAATTAAATCACTGAATACTAAGGACTCTCATGGTTATGATGGAGTGTCTTGCATAATATTAAAGTACTGTGCTGCACATGTTAGTCCTGTATTCAGCCAAATTTGTAATTTTTCTTTAGGAACGGTCAGTTTCCTGAGCGATTAAAGTACTCAGCTGTAAAGCCGCTTTATGAAAAGGGTGAAAGAGATAATGTAGAAAATTTTAGACCTATTTCTATGCCATCAGTGTTTGCAAAAGTTACCGAAAAGGCTGTGCATGTAAGGTTAGTTGATCATTTTATATCACACGATTTGTATCAAATGCACAGTTCGGTTTTAGAAGTCGTTTGGCAACTGAAAATGGTATATTCTCTTTTCTCTGTGAAGTACTGGATGGGCTAAACAAAAAGGTAGTCAGAACCTTACGAGGGGAGGTAGGTAGACAGACATCTTCAAAGTATAGGGTAGGTAGACAGACATCTTCCCAGGGGGGGGGGGGGAGGGGTAGGTAGACAGACCTGTTCCGAGGGGTGGGTAGGGAGACATACATCTTCATAGAGAGTGAGTATGTAGACAGATATCTTCCAAGTGGGGTAGGTAGACAGACATCTTCCAAGGGTGCGGGTAGGTAGACAGACATCTTCAGATGGTAGGTAGGTAGACAGATATCCTCTGAAGGGGTAGGTAGACAGACATTTTCCGAGGGTAGGTAGACATCTTCCGAGTGGTGGTAGACATCTTCCGAGGGGGTTAGATACTTTCTGAGAGGGTGGTAGATAGACATATTCCGAGAGGGGTGAGACATCTTCCGACAGTTGGTTAGATAGCCTTCTTCCTAGGGGTGGTAGGTAGAGTGAAATCCTCCAAGACGGGAGGGGGGAGGGCGTAGATAGACACACATCTTCCAAAGCAGTGTGTATGGTAGAAAGACATCTTCCGAGTGAGGGATAAGGTCGACAGACATCTTCTGTGGGGAGGGTTGGCAGACAGACATCTTCCGGGGGGAGTAGGAAGACATGTTCCAAGAGGGGGTAGACAGACATCTTCCAAGGAGGGGGGGATAGACACATCCTGGCATGGGGTAGGTAGACAGACATCTTCCAAGGGGGTAGGAAGACAAACATCTTCCGATTGCGTGGGTGGGTAATCAGACATCTCTGGAAAGGGGGAGGTCGACAGACATCTTCTGATGGGAGGAAGGTAGAGTGACATATTCCATGGAGGGGAGTAGGTAGACAAATGTCTTCCAATGGGTGGGGTAGGTAGAGAGAGATCTTCCAAGGGGTGGTAGGTAGGCAGACCTAATACGAGAGTAGCGGTAGCGGAAGAGCGATAGGTAGACAGAAATCTTCCGGACGGGAGGGGAGGGGGGAGCGTAAGTAGACAGATAAGTTCCCAGGTCCTCAATCTACTGCAAGACACCAAAACTGGCCAATAATTGACATTCCGTAACCGAAACTTGTCTTGTACTACTTCTTACTAGTCAATTGCAACAACTTAGAAGCTTCTATTTTGTTCCTTGTGTTACTACTGGATACCTCAGTACGTGACATAGGTTTCCAGACCATAAATGTAAACGTTTCCAAGAGAAAAGATACCTATGTGACTATCTAGCAATACGTGATAAGGCAAGTGACGCAAACGGGTGCTCTTCTACAGTTTTTAAATACATATTAAAAGTTTTCGCATTTTTGCGTGTAACGTGGCTGCCTGACCTCGGCTCATGCTAAAGCATAGGGTCCTCGGTCACATGCAAGGCAATAAAAGCCGGCCAATAATTCATCAATCAGTAACAAAAATCTCACTTATACTACTTCTTACTGGCCGATTGCATCAACTAAGAAGCTCCTATTTTGTTGCTTGTAGTGTCACCCCACACCGCAGTAAGCGAAATAAGTTTTCAGACGATAAATGTAAACGTTTCAGAGAGAATAGGGGACAATGTGACGATATGGCATTACGTCGATTCGAAAGCAAAAGGTGAAACAGGGTGGATTTCTCAAGTTTTACCATATATAAACACTTTTCACATTATCCCGTGCAACGTGGCGTCCAGACGTCGTTTCATGCAAAATCGCAAAGTGCAAGCTCATGTTCAAGGCACTAAAGCAGCGAAATAAGTCAATAACCGATAAATAAAAATGAATTGTACTGCTTGTTACTGGCCGATTACATCTTCTTTGAAGCTTCTTCTGTGTTCTACTATAGTGCTTTTAGTGTCTCCGCATACCGCAGCACGCGACATAACTTTGCAGACGATAAATGTAAACGTTTCAGTGAGTAAAAAGCGACCGATGTGACGATCTGGCATTAAGTAAATTCGATAGCATATGACGAAAAGGGGCGGATTTCTCAAGTTTCTATTAAATATGAACACTTTTCACATTCTCCCGTGCAACGTGGCGTCCAGATGTCGTTTCATGCAAAATCGCAAGGTCCTAGCTCATGATCAAGGCGCCAAAGCCGGCTAATAAGTCAATAATCGATGACTAAAACTTAAACTGTACTGCTTTTTACTCGCCGATTACATCGACTTAGAAGTTTCTGTGCTCTACTGTGGTGTTTTAGTGTCTCCACATACCGCAGCACGCCACACAAATTTGCAGACGATAAATGTAACCGTTTGAAAGAGGAAAGCGGCCAAAGAGACGATCTGGCATTAAGTCGATACGATAGCAAATGACGAAAACGGTGCGATTTCTCTGGTTTTTACTGCATATGGACACTTTTCATATTCCCTCGTGTAACGTGGCTGCCAGTCGCTGTTTCATGCAAAATCTTAAGGTCGTCGGTCATTTCCAAGTCACTAAATCCGGCTAATAAGCCAATAACCGATAACTAAAACTTCTTACTGGCCGATTACATCAACTTGGAAGCTTCTTCTGTCTTCTATTGTGGTCTTTTAGTGTCTCCGAATACCATAGCACGCGACATAAGTTTGCAGTCGATAAATGTAACCGTTTGAGAGAGAAAAGCGGCCCAACTGACGATCTGGCATTATTCCCCCGCCGGAGAAACAATGCACTTGACAGTTCGCTTTTTGTCTAGTTAGGTTGGCTATACTGTAATAGCGATGTTGCAACAGCAGCCTCTATACACACAGCAGACGATACAGTTTTCCGTCCCGTCTCGTAAATGCAAGCGATTGAGCAATTGCAATGTATATAAAAACTCGTTTTTAGTTGTACTACAATGACAGGAAGTAAACAACCGTATAATAATGCATGTAAAAGCATAACAATGCGCACCCTTTCGATAACGGAGCATAGAAATACAAAAAACAAGCATCTGACGACTGGTACTTTAAAATCAATAATGTACGTAGTTTACAAAATAAATAATAACCGAGATTGCAATAAATAACCAATATTAGAATTTTTTCACTCACCAATTTACAGTGATAATGGCGCAATTCCATCCAGCTCGCCATCGTCACTGTTGTCCGATTCATCGCTAAAACCGTCTTCATCGTCGTCATCGGCAAGACAAATCATTAATTGTTCAGGCCACTGATAATGCCTTCTATTGTCTGTGCTGCTCGTATAAGCTTCTCGACGTGCTCTACTTTTTTTCTCCGTGAGGCTGCATCCACAGTCACAAGAGCTTCACGCAACAGCTTTTCCACCTCTGCTATTGTAAAGGACTTGTTGTTGTTCCTTACATACATTTTTACGTCACTCCATACTAACTCAATAGGGTTGAAATGGCAGTGATATGGTGGCAGCCTTATTACAGTATGACCCTGCTCCTTGGCAATTTCGTCTACTACGTATGTAGGTGTCGTAGGCTTATTTTCTTTAACAAGAGAATATAACAGAACCTTTGTCATACCCATATCCGCTGCAATATTTCGAGCCTGTAACCACTGCACCATAATTTCTTTCCGATCATTTGTAGTTGGGGCATTGTTCTGTATCACCGAATGATATGGAGCATTGTCCATTACAATTGTTGTAGGGACAAGAAATTGTTTTAAAAGGTTCCTGAACTACTCAACAAATCGTGCGTGATCCATATCTTCATGGTAATCACCAGTCTTTTTTGATCTAAAAACTGAAAGTGCGTCAGGGACAAAACAACTGGAGGAGCCTGCATGGACCACAATTAATCTAGCTCCTCTTCCCGTCGGCTGATGGCCGGTACTGCTGGGTGTGTTATCCCTCCAACATTTACTGACAGCTTCCCCGGCATTAACCCACGTTTCGTCTAGCCAAATTATGGAATGAATGTCTCTGCCCACAATTTTGTGCAAGAAAATGCTACGAGCGGTAACAATATGTGCCCTCTCTAACAGTACTTTGCGTCCGTCTAGCGTTTTGTAACGGAAACCCATATTTTTTAGCACAAATTTTAGTGATGTTTTACCACCCCTGAAGAGTTCACTTTCTTTTAAAGAGATTAATAACTTAGCTACAGTCGGATACTCTTTTCTGCTGTAGTAAGCATCAACATGCCTACGAACTGCATCAGTCTGTAAAGAATCTAAATCAGTGATAGGACTACGCCGCTTTTTCTTCTTTCCCGGGGTTTATAAAAATGTATTATTTGATCCAGACAGCTCGGAATCGTTACGGCTCACTTCAGTATCTTCAAAGTTTTGTAGTAATACTCCCTTACTTACTACCGTTCTTGCACTAATACCAAGAGTTTTCGACGTACGTTCCACCACTTTGTCGGCAGGAATTGGTGGCTGTCCATGAATGCTTACGTAGCTTTTCTCCTACTCGTAAAACTCACGAGTTCTGCGTAGCAACTCCAGTGCCTGGCTGTTTAGCGGCACCCCTCGACGCAAAGGATTGTCACTAGGTGAACGAAGTCTTTTCGGTGGCATTTTCCAAGTACGTAAACTCACAACGTAACAAAAGTCACAACGATATAGCACACAGTACAACGAAAATACGCGGTAAACAACACACAACTCACGTTGTATACACATTCACTAAACAAAGCCGGCAACGCGGTAACTTTAACGTCACAGCACGTGAGTAACAGCAGTGCTCACTGCGCTGTGATTGGCTGGCGCCCCACGCTGAACGCCTAGTGCCTATCGTTCTTCACTTGTTACTCTGTTACGCTGCCAACTTCATACGCAAACGTCAAGTGCAACGTTTCAACGGCCCGGGTATAAGTCGATTCGATACCACATGACGAAAACGGTGCGATTTCTCAGGTTTTCACTACATGTGGATATTTTCTTCATTCTCTCCTGTAAAGTTTCTCCCAGTCGTTGTTTCCAGCAAAATCGAAAGATCGTCGGTCATGTCCAAGGCACCAAAGCCGGCTAATAAGTCAATAATCAATTACTAGCACATGAATTTTACTGCTTCTTACTGGCCGATTACATCAACTTAGAAGCTTCTTCTGTGTTCTACTGTGGAGCGTTTAGTGTCTCCGCATATCGCGGAACGCGATATAAGTTTGCAGAAGTTAAATGTAACCGTTCTAGTGAGAAACGCGGCCAAAGTGACGAACTGGCATTACGTCGATACGATAGCAAATGACGAAAACGGTGCGAATTCTCAGGTTTTTACAACATTTGGACACTTTTCACATTCTCTCGTTTAACGTGGCTGCCAGCCGTTGTTTCATGCAAAATCTTAGGGTCGTTGGTCATGTCCACGTCACCAAAGCCAGCTAATAAGTCAATAATCGATAACTAAAACTTGAATTGTACTGCTTCTTACTGTTTGATAACATCAACTTAGAAGCTTTTTGTGTGTTCAACTGTTATGCTTTTAGTGCCTCCGCATACCGCAGCACGCCACATAGGTTTGCAGGCGATAAATGTAACCGTTTGAGAGAGAAAAGCTTCCAATGTGACGATTTGGCATTCCGACGATAGGATAGCAAATGACGAAAAAGGTTCGATTTCTCACGTTTTTACTATTTATGGACACTTTTCACATTCTCTCGCATAACGTGGCTGCCCCCCCCCCCCCCCCCCCCCCCCCATGAACCATGGACCTTGCCGTTGGTGTGGTGTCTTGTGTGCCTCAACGATACAGATAGCCGTACCGTAGGTACAACCACAACGGATTTGTACCTGTTGAGAGGCCAGACAAACGTGTGGTTCCTGAAGAGGGGCAGCAGCCTTTTCAGTAGTTGCAGGGGCAACAGTCTGGATGATTGACTGATCTGGCCTTGTAACAATAACCAAAACGGCCTTGCCGTCCTGGTACTGCGAACGGCTGAAAGCAAGGGGAAACTACGGCCGTAATCCTTCCCGAGAGCATGCAGCTTTACTGTATGATTAAATGATGATGGCGTCCTCTTGGGTAAAATATTCCGGAGGTAAAATAGCCCCCATTCGGATCTCTGGGCGGGGACTACTCAGGAGGATGTCGTTATCAGGAGAAAGAAAACTGGCGTTCTACGGGTCGGAGCGTGTAATGTCAGATCCCTCAATCGGGCAGGTAGGTTAGAAAATTTAAAAAGGGAAATGGATAGGTTAAAGTTAGATATAGTGGGAATTAGTGAAGTTTGGTGGCAGGAGGAACAAGACTTTTGGTCAGGTGAATACAGGGTTATAAACACAAAATCAAATAAGGGTAATGCAGGAGTAGGTTTAATAATGAATAGGAAAATAGGAATGCGGGTAAGCTACTACAAACAGCATAGTGAACGCATTACTGTGGCCAAGATAGATACGAAGCCCACACGTACTACAGTAGTACAAGTTTATATGCCAACTAGCTCTGCAGATGACGAAGAAATTGAAGAAATGTATGATGAAATAGAAGAAATTATTCAGGTAGTGAAGGGAGACGAAAATTTAATAGTCAAGGACGACTGGAAAACGAGTGTAGGAAAAGGGAGAGAAGGAAACGTAGTAGCTGATTATGGATTGGGGCTAAGAAATGAAAGAGGAAGCCGCCTCGTAGAATTTTGTACAGAGCACAACTTAGTCATAGCTAACACTTGGTTTAAGAACCATGAAAGAAGGTTGTATACATGGAAGAACCCTGGAGATACTAAAAGGTATCAGATTATATAATGGTAAGACAGAGATTTAGGAACCAGGTTTTAAATTGTAAGACATTTCCAGGAGCAGATGTGGACTCTGACCACAATCTATTGGTTATGATCTGTAGATTAAAACTGAAGAAACTGCAAAAAGGTGGGAATTTAAGGAGATGGGACCTGGACAAACTGAAAGAACCAGTGGTTGTACAGAGTTTCAGGGAGAGCATAAGGGAACAATTGACAGGAATGGGGGAAAGAAATACAGTAGAAGATGAATGGGTAGCTCTGAGGGATGAAGTAGTGAAGGCAGCAGAGGATCAAGTAGGTAAAAAGACGAGGGCTGGTAGAAATCCTTGGGTAACAGAAGAAATATTGAATTTAATTGGTGAAAGGAGAAAATATAAAAATGCTGTAAATGAAGCAACCAAAAAGGAATACAAACGTCTCAAAAATGAGATCGACAGGAAATGCAAAATGGCTAAGCAGGGATGGCTGGAGGACAAATGTAAGGATGTAGAGGCTTATCTCACTAGGGGTAAGATAGATATTGCCTACAGCAAAATTAAAGAAACATTTGGAGATAAGAGAACCCTTGTATGAACATCAAGAGCTCAGATGGAAACCCAGTTCTAAGCAAAGAGGGGAAAGCAGAAAGGTGGAAGGAGTATATAGAGGGTCTGTACGCAGGCGAAATACTTGAGGGCAATATTATGGAAATTGAAGAGTATGTAGATGAAGATGAAATGGGAGATACGATATTGCGTGAAGAGTTTGACAGAGCACTGAGAGACGTAAGTCGAAACAAGGCTCCAGGAGTAGACAACATTCCATTAGATTTACTGACAGCCTTGGAAGAGCCAGTCCTGACAAAACTCTACCAGCTGGTGAGCAAGATGTGTGAGACAGGTGAAATACCCTCAGACTTCAAGAAGAACATAATAATTCCAATCCCAAAGAAAGCAGGTGTTGACAGATGTGAAAATTACCGAACTATCAGTTTAATAAGTCACAGCTGCAAAATACTAACACGAATACTTTACAGACGAATGGAAAAACTAGTAGAAGCCGATCTCGGGGAAGATCAGTTTGGATTCCATAGAAACACTGGAACACGTGAGGCAATACTGACCTTACGACTTATCTTAGAAGAAAGATTAAGGAAAGGCAAACCTATGTTCCTAGCATTTGTAGACTTAGAGAAAGCTTTTGACTATGTTGATTGGAATACTCTCTTTCAAATTCTAAAGGTGGCAGGGGTAAAATACAGGGAGCGAAAGGCTATTTACAATTTGTACTGAAACCAGATGGCAGTTATAAGAATCGAGGGACATGAAAGGGAAGCAGTGGTTGGGAAGGGAGTGAGACAGGGTTGTAGCCTCTCCCCGATGTTATTCAATCTGTATATTGAGCAAGCGGTCAAGGAAACAAAAGAAAAATTCGGAGTAGGTATTAAAATCCATGGAGAAGAAATAAAAATTTTGAGGTTCGCCGATGACATTGTAATTCTGTCAGAGACAGCAAAGGACTTGGAAGAGCAGTTGAATGGAATGGACAGTGTCTTGAAAGGAGGATATAACATGAACATCAACAAAAGCAAATCGAGGATAATGGAATGTAGTCGAATTAAGTCGGGTGATGCTGAGGGAATTAGATTAGGAAATGAGACACTTAAAGTAGTAAAGGAGTTTTGCCATTTGGGGAGCAAAATAACTGATGATGATCGAAGTAGAGAGGATATAAAATGTAGACTGGCAATGGCAAGGAAAGAGTTTCTGAAGAAGAGAAATTTGTTAACATCGAGTATAGATTTAAGTGTCAGGAAGACATTTCTGAAAGTATTTTTATGGAGTATAGCCATGTATGGAAGTGAAACGTGGACGATAAATAGTTTGGACAAGAAGAGAATAGAAGCTTTTGAAATGTGGTGCTACAGAAGAATGCTGAAGATTACATGGGTAGATCACATAACTAATGACGAAGTGTTGAACAGTGTTGGGGAGAAGAGAAGTTTGTGGCAAAACTTGACCAGAAGAAGGGATCGGTTGGTAGGAAATGTTCTGAGGCAACAGGGGATCACGTATTTAGTATTGGAGGACAGGATGGAAGGCAAAAATCGTTGAGGGAGACCAAGAGATGAAACACTAAGCATATTCAGAAGGATGTAGGTTGCAGTAGGTACTGGGAGATGAAGAAGCTTGCACAGGATAGAGTAGCATGGAGAGCTGCATCAGACCAGTCTCTGGACTGAAGACCACAACAACAACAACAACAACAACGTGGCTGCCAGCCGTAGTTACATGCAAAATCTTATGGTCCTCGGTCATGTCCAAGACACCAAAGCCGGCTAATAAGTCAATAATCGATAACTAAAACTTGAATTGTACTGCTCCTTACTTGCCGATTACATCAACTTAGAAGTTTCTTCTGTGTTCTACTGCGGTGCTTTTAGTGTCTCCGCATTCCACAGCACGCCACATAAGTTTGCATATTATAAATGTAACCGTTTCAGAGAGAAAAGCGGCCAAAGTGACGATCTCGCATTACGTCGATACGATAGCAAATGACGAAAACGGTGCGATGTCTAAGGTTTTTACTATTTATGGACACGTTTTACATTATCTTGGGTAACATGGCTGCCAGCCGTTGTTACATGCAAAATATTATGGTCCTCGGTCATGTCCAAGACACCAAAGCCACCTAATAAGTCAATAATCGATAACTGAAACTTGAATTGTACTGCTCTTTACTGGCCGATTACATAATTTTAGAAGCTTCTTCTGTGTTCTACTATGGTCTTTTTAGTGTGTCCACCTACCGCAGCACGCCACATAGGTTTGCAGACGATATATGTAACCGTTTGAGAGAGAAAAGCTTCCAATGTGACGATCTTGCAATCCGTCGATACGATAGCAAATGAAGAAAGCTTTGCGATTTCTCAGGGTTTTATTACATATGGACCCTCTTCACATTCTCTCGTGCAACGTGACTGCCAGTCGTTGTTTGATGCAGAATCTTAAGGTCGTCGGTCATGTCCAAGGCACCAAATCCACCTAATAAGTCAATAATCGATAGCTAAAACTTGAATTGTACTGTTTCTAACTGACCGATACATCAAGTTAGAAAGTTTCTTGTGTGTTCTACTGTGGTGCTTTTAGTGTCTCCGCATACCGCAGCATCCCACATAAGTTTTCAGACGATAAATGTAATCGTTTGATAGAGAAAAGCGGCCAATGTGACGATCTGGCATTAAGTCGGTTCGATAGCAAATGAAGAAATCGGGTGGATTTCTCAGGTTCTTACTACATATGAACACTTTTCACATTCTCCCGTGCAACGTGGCTGCTAGACCTCCCTTCATACAAAATCGTAAGGTCATAGCTCATGTCCAAGGCACCAAAGCCGGCTAAAAAGTCAATAATCGATAACAAACCTTGAATTGTACTGCTTCTTGCTGTCTATTAATCAACTTAGAAGCTTCTTCTGTGTTCTACTATGGTGCTTTTAGTGTCTCCGCATACCGCAGCACGCGACATAGCTTTGCACACGATAAATGTAACCGTTTTCGAGAGAAGAGCGGCCAATGTGACGATCTGGCATTACGTCGATTCGATAGCAAATGACGAAAACGGTCGGATTTCTCAGGTTTTTAATACATATGGACACTTTTCACATTCTTCGTGTAACGTGGCTGCCAGGTCTCGTTTCATGCCAAATCTTAAGGTCGTTGTTCATGTCCCAGGCACCAAAGTTGGCTAATAAGTCAATAATCGATAACTAAACTTCAATTGTACTACTTCTTACTGGCCGATTACATCAACTTATAAGCTTCTTCTGTGTTCTACCTTATTGCTATTAGTGCCTCCACGTACCGCAGCACGGAACATAAGTTTGCAGACGATGAAGGTAACCGTTTCAGAGAGAAATGAAAAATTCCCTGTCTGTGTCTACTGCCTGCTCATATTGTTTAAAGCAGGTTGCTCTAAATGCCCAGTGGATCTGATTCCCTTGATACATTCTAAACAAACTCGGAATAAGAAAGACCGAGCTCTGCTTATACTTATAGTCTGGAAAGTTGATATATCTTAGACAGTAAAATATGACTGTAATAGATGTCCACTGAGTATTCCCATTTATACTGAAATTAGCTTTGAACAACAAATTATTAATTGGCCACCTAGTCATGACTCAATAGCTACTAAGATCTTTCACTGGTGAAGGAGGTGACGACGTTGTTATGTCCATTAGAGGCTTCTGTAGCTTGCTGAGAATGATGTAAAATAATTGTGCCATGTGATTTTCTATGGAGTTTCAGAGTATGTTCTATACTGGTGCAGGACATTCATTCCTGCTGTTCTCATTATAGGCAATCCTAGATTCTGAATCTCAAACACCAGAAGATTAGAAACAGCAATGCAACCTCTGTCTTCCTGGCTGTGCACTATTTCAAAGTCTCTTCTCATTGTGCAGTACTTGTAGATTATTGTAAATAGATTATCTGTAATATTTAGAACATCTCATTCTAAACTTTCTAAATAATGGGTCTTTTCTGTTATGACCATGTCATAACGCCGAGGTCGGCGTTTTACTCCGAGGTCGGCGGTTTTCCCCGAGGTCGGCGTTTTTCCCCGAGGTCGGCGTTTTTCCCCGAGGTCGGCGTCTTTCCCCGAGGTCGGCGTTTTACCCCGAGGTCGGCGTTTTACCCCGAGGTCGGCGTTTTTCCCCGAGGTCAGCGTTTTTCCCCGAGGTCAGCGTTTTTCCCACGAGGTCGGCGTTTTTCCCACGAGGTCGGCGTTTTTCCCCCGAGGTCGGCGTTTTTCCCCCGAGGTCGACGTTTTACCCCGAGGTCGGCGTTTTCCCCCGAGGTCGGCGTTTTTCCCGATGTCGGCGTTTTCTCCCGAGGTCGGCGTTTTACCCCCGAGGTCGGCGTTTTTCCCCCGAGGTCGGCGTTTTTGTCCCGAGGTCGGATCGGCGTTTTGTTTCCCGAGGTCTAGGAAGCTATCGATATATTGAAAATCGAAACTATTTTCATGTATATATCGAACTATACTGATATGTGTTGTCATCTTGAAACATATATCTGACCACTAGATATCGTTATTTATCGAGTTAGCGATATATTTCGATATTTATTTATTTATTTCGTGAATCGTTTTCTTAGAGGTCAGATTTATTTTGAGACATCCATACATATCACATTATCGATTCATTTCGATATACCATTTTATTTCGAGGCCCAGTTTTGTATTGAGCAGTCGATTTATTTCTATATATCTGTCTATATCGAGTAGTCGACGTATTTCGAGATATCGATTGATTCAGTGTATCCGGTTATGTCGAGATATCGATTTATTTTGATATACCGACACAATACGGGTTGTCTATATATTTTGAGGTATCTATATATTTCCATGTATAGGTGTACTGCAGATAGCGATTTCTTTCGAGATATCGATATATTTCGAGATATCTCTATATCTCAAGTAACCATAAATTTCTAGATATCCCTCTATTTAGAGAAATCTTTGTATTACTAGGTATCGATATATTTCCAGATATCGATGTGTTTCTAGACCACGCATCATATCGGGACCTCGAATTATTTCGAATTATCGATCCATTTCGTACGTCGTAATGCATCTTGATGTCTATACATTTCGATATTTCGACTCATTTCGATGTGTCGGTTGTTTTGGATGTGTCGGTTTATATCGAGGTTTTGATTTATCTCTGGGTCTCGATTTCTTTTGTGGTTTCGATTGATTTCGAGGTGGCGATTTATTTCGAGGTGGCGATTTATTTCGAGGTGGCGATTTATTTCGAGGTGACGATTTATTTCGAGGTGTTGATTTATTTTGAGGTGTCGATGTATTTCGAGGTGACAATATATTGCGACCATACTTGTCGACTGCATCACCTTAGAACCTACTGTATTTCGTACAGAGTGGTGCGACTGCATACCTCAGCACGCGACATTAATTGCCAGACGATAAATGTAAACGTTTCTGAGAGAAAAGCGTTCATTCTGACGATTTCCCATTTCGTTATTAGGAAAACAAATGTAGAAAACGTAAGGTTTTCTTCGGTTTTTACTACACATTAACACTCCTCGCATTTTCCCGTGTGGTGTGGCTACCGGACCTCGGTCGTGCAAAATCGCAAGGTCCTATGTCAACTACAAGGCAGAAAATAAGGCCTATAATTGAATTTTCCATATCTAAAACAAGACAGACACTGCTCCGTACTTGTCGACTCCATCAACTTAAGCTTCTATTTCGTACAGAGTGGTGCGACTGCATACCTCGGCAGGCGACATTGATTGCCAGACGATGAATGTAAACGTTTCCGAAAGAAAAGCGTCCTATGTGACGAACTGGCACTACGTCAAACAAATGACGAAAACGTTAGGTTTTCTTCAGTTTTTCTGCCACTCAAAGTGCTGCCAACTTTAAATTCACCCCCTCCTCCCCCTCCCCAGTCATGGCGATCAGCTGGTGTGATAGAAATGGACACAGGAAAGTAATAACGTTCCATGAAATCCCATTCCAGGGACGTTCAAGGGTAAACGTTCCAGACGGTTTATTTCCATTAAGACACGCATACTGGGCATCTACAATGCCACATCTACCAGATCGTTTCTATTGTCAGCAGTGGAAAACAAAACTGTACTGAAGTAGCCATAGTGAGACGCGGTTTTTGGTAGACGAAATAATAGGAATTCTCTAGCCACTGGTAATGATGATCTAATGAGAATTCTGTTATTGTTTTGAAAGATGCATTTAAATATGCATTGAACGTAGCTCCAAATTATTTTGAGAATTATAGTTGTGGCATGATGAATCTACATTGGAGATTTTGTAATGCTAAACATTTCGATCTGAGAATACTTTATGTGATAGAACGGCATTGACCTTGTGTGTCATTAGGGTAAAGTTAATTTGCCGCCATTAACATGAAATTTGAAACTTCCTGGCAGATTAAAACTGTGTGCCCGACCGAGACTCGAACTCGGGACCTTTGCCTTTCGCGGGCAAGTGCTCTACCATCTGAGCTACCGAAGCACGATTCACGCCCGGTACTCACAGCTTTACTTCTGCCAGTATCCGTCTCCTACCTTCCAAACTTTACAGAAGCTCTCCTGCGAACCTTGCAGAACTAGCACTCCTGAACGAAAGGATATTGCGGGCACATGGCTTAGCCACTGCCTGGGGGATGTTTCCAGAATGATATTTTCAGTCTGCAGCGGAGTGTGCGCTGATATGAAACTTCCTGGCAGATTAAAACTGTGTGCCCGACCGAGTCTCGAACTCGGGACCTTTGCCTTTCGCGGGCAAGTGTTCTACCATCTGAGCTACCGAAGCACGATTCACGCCCGGCACTCACAGCTTCCTTTCGGGAGTGCTAGTTCTGCAAGGTTCGCAGGAGAGCTTCTGTAAAGTTTGGAAGGTAGGAGACGGATACTTGCAGAAGTAAAGCTGTGAGTACCGGGCGTGAGTCGTGATTCGGTAGCTGAGCTGGTAGAGCACTTGCCCGCGAAAGGCAAAGGTCCCGAGTTCGAGTCTCGGTCGGGCACACAGTTTTAATCTGCCAGGAAGTTTCATATCAGCGCACACTCCGCTGCAGAGTGAAAATCTCATTCTGGAAACATAAAATTTATCTTCCATTAACGTAAAATCTATTTTTCAGCGCACTGTAATAAGGACTCACTTCAGATGATTGGACAATTAAAGAGAACTCAAACTGTTATTTTAATAGTATTCGTAGGTCCAGTGCAGCATTTACCGTGGACAGTCCCTGAGCCTAGACTGTCAGTTTTATCTAGGCAGCACTACTTTAAAAAAGCACTCCGTCTTCAGCCCACAAGTGGCCAATCAGGACCATCCTACCGCCACGTTATCCTCACTGAGGGTGGAGGAGGAGCTGGCTCTCCCACTCGTTGTGGTAGTTTCCTTTGACTGGAGCCGCTACTATTCGGTCGAGTAGTTCCTCAACTGTCATCGCAAGGCTGAGTGCAACCCGAAAAATGGCAACAGCACATCGCGGCCCAGATGGTCACCCATCCAAGTGCCGACCTCGCCCGATAGTGCTAAACTTCAGTAATCAGACGGGAACCGGTGTATCCACTGCGGCAAGGCCGTGGCCCCTACCACATTTACAAGATATTTTTGATCGTAGATCAGGTCCGATGGCTCGAAAGAATGGACGTTTACCATGTTATGCACATTTATATTTTCACTACGTCGACACAGATGGTCCAATTTCGACCATAGGTGATGGTAGCTATAATGATCGTGCCAAGCATTCCGTGTACATTAGTTGCACCCAAGTGTGTGGGCATCACAGAATTCGTGACATTTAAATTTGTTACTTCTTTGCTACTATATTCGCAATAAATTTCGCAGACAGTATCCGCATATGACGCTGAACGTACCTACAAAATTATATCATTGTACGACACATGTTTCAGGAGATACGTTATAAAAATTCAGGACAAGGCCAGACGCTGCATTGTACGGGCGTGGACGCACAGCTGTAAATAAATGCCTGGTCAACGCCATGCTTTTCCGCTAGTCATCTATAAAGATAAAAAATCCCCAATATTGTCCACCAGCGTATTTTTCAAAAACCTTTATTTTGTCATCCATTATTTTCCTGTAAAAATCGAAAATACCGTGTACCATTGTGTTTTTAAAAATCGTCTCTTATTGTCATCTCTTTTTATGTATTTTAAGCCATCTATCGCTTGTGTAACCTGTGGCTACAAGTCCATTCCCTTTATGGGGGAATCGAAATAATACACAACGGAAAAAAGTGTGGGCCAATTTCTTCCTCATTTTTCGGAACTTCTGATAATAGTAAATCGTTGGCTTTTTGAGGGCGTGGTAGGTAGGTACAAGAGATTAGTGTAAGATTAGAATTTGGGTCAAATATAGTGCCAGGAACTTCTGTTTCTATCTGGCTAGCTTCAGAGTACTTCACCATCTACTAAATGATGCGTTTCAATGTGAATGGTGTGTTCTGTGCTAGGTCTACCCTTTACTGCACAATGCTGTTCCTTCGATGCTATTAAAACCAGGATGTTATCAAAACATATGCACAGTGGCAGACTGGAATCTGCAGAAATATTTCCAGTGGAGGGGAGTGCGGGAGGCACGTCGGGGCTGGAGTGCATGATTCTGAAACTGGCACTGTGTGTACAAATCAGCTGGTCAGGTACGAGATGCAACAAGCTGCAAGACCCTAACTCTATAAGCGCTACAACTGGTCAAAGCTAAGGTTTAGCACTATTGTGGAGAAGTCTTATCTGGAAGAGTATGAGTATACTGTAACGAATAAAAACCTCTTTACTCCAGATTCCAGGGAGGGTTGGGGGCTATGGGTGAAAGTGCCCCTTTGCCTCTTCTCCCCTCCCCACCTCCTCCCCTCCCCCTCGAGGACGCCAATGGCTGGCCCGTTCATTTTGAGAACATCAGAGCTGCAGTAACCTTCCTGAAAAACTGTTCTAGATGTCTAAATCTACATCCATACTAGGCACGCTACCTGACGGTCTGTGGCGGAGGGTACTCTATCGGTTCTCCCTTCTATTCCAGTCTCATATTGTACGTGGAAAGAAGGATTGTCGGTATGCTTCTGTGTGGGCTCTAATCTCTCTGATTTTATCCTCATGGTCTCTTCGCTAGATATACGTAGAAGGGAGAAATATACTGCTTGACTCTTCGGTGAAGGTATGTTCTCGAAACTTTATCAAAAGCCCGTACCGGGCTACTGAGCGTCTCTCCTGCAGAGTCTTCCACTGGAGTTTATCTGTCATCTCCGTAACGCTTTAGCGATTACTAAATGATCCTGTAGCGAAGCGCGCTGCTCTCCGTTGGATCTTCTCTCTCTCTTCTATCAACCCTATCTGGTACGGATCCCACACTGCTGAGCAGTATTCAAGCAGTGGGCGAACAAGCGTATTGTAACCCACTTCCTCTGTTGTCGGATTGCACTTGTCTACATTGAGATTCAATTGCCATTCCGTGCACCATGCGTCAATTGCGCGTCAATCTTACCACGCAGAACTCCAGTGGGAATGTCGGTTATCGCTGAAACAACTGGTTTTCGGCTCACTTTAACCTAATTGTTAAAGCCCGCCACTATTCCAGTGCTTGTAATAACCTATTTTCAGTCTTTTATTTACATTATTTCCTCTAGTAAACGTAGGAATCCTACAAAGATTTAAAAAATTTGACTTTCTCAGTTTCTTGATAAATGGAATCAACACGTAAAATTAAATACTTTTATGATGACCTGCAGCCGTCCAGAACGAAATTAGAATTATATTAATACGGTCAGCTGCTCTCGGGTGTCGATATACATCAACGGGGACAGGTGACAATGTGTGCCCCGTCTGGGACTAAAGCCCGGGATCTCTTGCTTACATGGCAGACGCTCTGTCCATCTGAGCCACCGAGGGCACAGACGATAGAGTGACTGCAAGGACTATCTCGCGCACGCCTCCCGCGAGACTCACATGCTCACCTTGTATGTCCACACACTACATTCGTAGTGTCCCACACCACCACACTCATTACTCGTGGAAGACATTCTTACCAAGTCCCGTAACAGTTAGGGAAATACGTGTGCATCAACACAGAAGAAGGTCATGGCTGGTATTGCCAGAACCATATACGTATATGGATATGGTGTCTGTTCTTTCGGACATAATTTAAAATAAATAGTCAAACAAAACTTTGTCAGCTGTTCGCTGCTTCTCTCAAAATATGGCGAGTGCTTCCGTACTACAGAAAACTGCCAGTATTCTCCTACTGATTTTAGTTTTTAGAAGCTCTGCTCAAAAATTATATTGTAATCGGTTATCACAGCACTATGCGGGAGTTACGTATAGTCCTGCAATAAAGGGTAAATACTTCGGCTGGAGAACTCTTTTTCGTTTTAATTTCTCTGTTTTCAAGGGCTACAAGCAGATAACGGCATACTACGTAGACACAGGCAGCAGATCAGGCACTTTCTATTTTTATCCCGGAAATTTTAACTTTTTTCCTTGTATGATGTTTCAAGTCGACCAAATCAACCCATGTGCTTCACTCGTTACCGCATATCGTAAAATACTTCCAGACTTCCAGATGGTGCCATTCTGTGTTACAACTGACGTTCGACAACAGCGAGAAACTGCGTCCAGTCTCGCGCACTGCTTGTATAACAGGCACAATATTGTCTCGGCAATGCTGGACCAATCCATTTGTTGCTCGTTTCTGTCAGCAGTGTTATTAAAGTGGCATACATCACTTTTCCCATTTTTCTGTAATAACGCAGTATTTCAGAGCTATGGAAATCTTACGAATAAAAATTACTCGTCTTTTTTAAAAAAAGGTTTACTTGAAAACTAAAAATTTTACTGCGGCTGCTGTGGCTAATCGATATATCTGTTTTTACGTGGTTATCAGGAAAAAAAAAGATACTTGTTATAACCGAGAGCAAACAAATACCGAAAGACGTGGGTTATTCAGAACTAAAATACCCATATCGTTTTAACCGATCGGTTTTTCTATCTCTAAACTGCAGTGTCGCCATAGAAAAGTGTGTCGTTCCATCACTGTCCATAGCAACTTTGAGATATGTAAGTGTTTATGAGCAATATCGGCAAATAGAAACACGAAGAGGTAATAAGCATCTGAGCGATAGAATTTATTTCCCGATCAGAAAAGTCGAGTGACAGACAAGACTGAATCACTGTAATAGAAGTTATATGGAAAGCTGTGTAAAGGAAAATTTCCAGTTCTTTCGTGGATTCCAAAATTGAAGCAAATACCGGGACATCAAGGTGACATAGTCTTATACGGATAGTATTCCATGACTAACGTAATTGGCCCACATACTGTACTGGTATACGGATAATATTACACGACTAACGTAATTTACCTGAAATAATTTACAAACATGTTACTATAACATTCGCTACTACTCATTACGCTAATTCACCTTCAGCCATTAAGCGCAAGCGCAGATCTCAGTTATGATACGTGCGCCATCCAAAAATTTATCAAGGTAGTAACTCAACACAACTACAAATGATCATTGTGTGTAAAATAAATAGAACACTTCATAAGAAGAACATGACAGGTTTGAATCATTCCCACCGCAAAGGATGAAAAATGCAGGCTCGCACACAAGACCACTTGATAACTAACCAGAAATTCAGATTAGTTGTAGCTTCGGTGACAATCGCCATTTTTACATTTTCCCCGTAAACTAGATAATTATGAAACGTTAGCAACTACTCTAAAATATCTGCGGCAACGGCCTTGCTCCTGAGGTTGCATTGGTTCACGTGAGATCACCGAAGTTAAGTGCGTTGTCGGACGTGGTCGGCACTTGAATGGGTGGTCATCCAGGCCGCCATGCGCTCTTGCCATACTTCGGGGTGCACTCAGCCTCGTGGTGCCAATCGAGGAGCTACTCGACCGAATAGTAGCGGCTCCGGTCAAAGAAAACCACCATAACGACTGGGAGAGCAGTGTGCTGACTCCACGCCCCTCCTGTTCGCATCCTCCTCGGATGATGACGCAGCAGTCGGATGGTCCCGTCCCAGTAGGCCACTCGTGGACTGAAGACGGAGTGCTTACAAAGCAACTACTCTCCAGTGCATGGCCGTACTACTGAGACCTTGATGCCTGGCATCAACAACAGGTAGCAGCACACGAGGTTGGCTTACGCCTACTGCCGAATTTTGAGATCTGTCGTAAGCCTGCGTAAGCACGTGGGGCTTTCCGTCTTAAGTGCAAGCATATCCATTGCGTGTTCTGCCGCGCGACTTGAGTGGAATATTTCATTATTTCTGAAATTTTATAGAAATGTTTTTCGTTGTATATCCTCTCCATCGGTACTGAATTTACTGTAAAATTACTTGCTCACTTTTGGGAACTTCCGTTCATGGTAAATCGATATTATTAGAAGCCGTGGTAGACACGAGTCTAGTGTGCTTCACCTTCAGCACCTTCTGTGTCAGTCTCGGTTCCTATGTCGCTGATTTCACAACTAGCAGTTCGTTGTCTACTGAGTATACTGTCTCTTGTACGACACTATCCCTCCTACACTGAAAGGGGGAGACACAGGAAATTATAGGATTTTTGAAACATGTAGCTGTTAAGGTAATTTTGAAGCTAGGCATACGAAAATTTGTATCTGGTTTCTAGGTCAGAAATAAAGAAATATGTGTTCCATTATTACTGGGAATGAAGTGAAATAGCGGGTGAACATTTTTTTTGAGATAAATAATTATGGAATAACTATGAAAGTATTTTTAAGGCTACATCTACGAAAATTGGTATTTGACTTCAAGGTTACAAATAAGAAAATACGTGTTTTAGTGTTTTTGGAAGTTCAACCCCTAAGGGGATGAAATAGAGTGAGCTGGTGCGTTTCTGGCGCCAGTTTCCATCGATCGTTGCTTCGATCTTTGAGTCGCGGTCCAGAGGACACTGCTCCCTAAGTGACTGTAGTAGTTCTCTGCACGGACCCACATCAGGCTTACCGCGCTTACACTGGACACAGTTGCCAACAAATCTCCTGACATCGCGATATAGGTTGGGCCAAAACATGTGTTCCCGAACTCGGTTCTAGGTCTTGTATAGCGCCAAATGACCCCCGACCACCGAATCGTGGATATATCATGCTAACTCGTTCCTGTGGAATAGAGACCTTCACTTCACCACGGTTGTCTCCCCCTTTACACAAGAGCCCCCCGCCCCTCCCGAAGGCAACAGGGCAACAGCCAGTAACGACGTCGCCATCCGCCTACTGCTGCCTATTCGGTCCCCACCTGGGGTCCACAGCCTGTTTGCCGGCTGAGTCGCAGAAGAAACCGGGTGTCTCGGAGAGAAGGAAATTCGCTCCAAGTTCCGGCTCCACGTGGCCCTTGCCTTCCCCAGACTCTCCCGCGAACATACGGCTAAGAGCGTCGCCAATTCATTGTCTCTGCCCCTAATATGCGGAACCTGGAGATAAATCTTGTCATCTTAACTTCGGCATGACTTTTAGCGAACTTATTAATCAAAGTTTAAGGGCTGGCACTGGGCAAGTAACTGACGGAGGCTCATTTGTTTCAGTTCAGTTGTAATGCTCACCTGTTCTCCAGATAAGGTTGTGTAGTATATGTCTCAGAAAACTCTCTACCCTTGATGTGTGTTGTGTTAGAGATAATTGGCAGCGGTCGACGCTAGCATACTGGGAACAGAGCACCACGGCGGCAGAGAGATGTTTAAGGCCATGTCCTCTCCTTTACATCTTCGGTTATGTTGTCACTTTCGCGTGATTCCATCGTTCCGGTGGAGAACTATAGCATCCAAAGTTCAATTGCATTGTCAAGTTGAGTATATTTCTATGTCACTCCCTGTCTCGTGGATCTCTCGTATTGATTTGAATCCTTGGTCTGCTCGCGTCTATCGCCAATTCACACGAAATATTGAAGCAACCTTATTTTAAGGGAATTGTCATATGGTCATGTTCTAGTTGTAATCATTCTAAGAATATTGTTGATTAATCAATTGAGTAAGTAAATTTGAAGGTCGGTTTGGTCAAAATTAAAGTACCTCCTTAATTGCTTTAATCATTTGTATATAGTTTTGTTATGGAAAGTTGGGTAGCCAAACGTTAAAAAATCTGTTTCTTAGGCTTAATCTGTTTCTCTGCTGATTGGAAGTAATGAGAGTTCTGCTGCGCATTCTATGCACATTTGTACTATTTAAGTAAAGCCTTACCTAAGTATATTTACCTAGTCATATCCAAATTTGAAGTTTAACGGGTCTTGTTCCACGTAAAGAAATTTATTTATTATTTGTCCATCTGATCTGGCCTTATAAGGCAATCTCTTGTATTTTTGTGATTGTGATTTTATAATGCTTTTGATTGTAATAAAATGTGTAGCAACTACAACGGATTACTATTGTGATTTTGGTGTGTCACTACCACAATCCCATTACATAGAGGATGAAATGTTTCATGAAATATTTAATTATGAAAGCATTTTTAAAGCTAAATATATTTAAACCTGAATTTGGCTTCTCGGTTGAAGTAAAAATAAAAAAAATTACATGTCTCACTGTTTTTGATACATTCAATTCATAAGGAGGGGGAATATAGGATGAAATGTTTTATGAAAATAATTCAGTGTGAAAGAATTTTTAAAGATAAAACTATGGAAATTCTGTTATTGAAATATACGTGTTTCACTGTTTTTGGAACTACAACCTCCAAGGAGATGCGATAGGGGCACATGTATCCACTCACTCATCGCCTTCCAGCCCAACCTGCAAAGTATACAGACTTGAAATTTGATGAAGGTGTAAATATTACGCTGAAAGCACCATTTAAGAAGAGATTTTTCGAAATTCCACTCCTAAGGGGGTGAAATATGGGTTGAAAAGTTTTTTTTTTAAAAATATGTCCCTATGTCACTGTTGAAGCTAGAACTACAAAACTACGAAAATGGACATTTGGTTTCTCAGCCAGAAACAAAAAAAAAAGGTTTTTATCATTTTCCGAAATTCTTTCATTGGGGGGGGGGATAGAATAAATAGTGAAGGTTTTTTGAAAATAAATCATTATTAAAGAACTACTAAAGCATTGTTAAAGTTACATCTGTGAAAATAGGTAATTGACTTCTCAGTTGGATGTAAAAAGAATGTGTTTCGTTGCTTTTGGAAATTTAACTCATTAATAGAGTGAAATAGGGGATGAAAAGTTTTATGAAATATTTCACTACGAAAGCATTTTTAGAATTAAATGGATGAAGATTTGAATTTGGCTCCTTGGTTCTAAATAGAAGAATACATGTTTAATTGTATTTGAAAACCTAACTCCTAAAGGGTGTGAGATGTTTCTCAAAATGGTTCATTATGAAAGCATTACTAAATATATCTGACAATTCGTATTCGGCTCCTCTGTTAGAATTTTTAAAAACTATGTGTTTCAGTGGTTTTGGAACTTCGATAGTAAGGGGATGAAAATTTTAATCAAATATTTATTGCGTTATATTAAAATATGTTAAATCTGCATCTATGAAAACCGGTATTTCACTTCTCAGTTATATAAAAGAAATATGTGTTGCGGAATGAAAGATTCTATGGAGATATCACCACAAGAATACAAACGGCTTGATTAACAAAAACCTTCGACTCCAGCTGTCGGCATTGTTTTTTGGTCATTCAGTAAAAGACCATGCTTCAATGGCGTTAAGTTTAGAAAGTGTTGCAGTTTATAAAAGACATAAAAAAACGATTAAAGAAAAAAAAATCTTTGAAGACCATAAACGGTCTACGCAAGTAAAGAAGCGGATGATAAGTTAGCTCTTTATGCAAATGAGTTGGTCACTTTAAGTTAAGAGACATGTCATGCACCAGGAACCAAATATTATAGTTGCTACGATTGGCTAACGGAAAAGTTTTGCAGAATCACGGGAAATCACTTCTGCAAGTGGCTGAGAATCTCGTAATGGATAAAAATTCTGTACTGAGAATTCCAAGGTGGGAGATGCAAATTCCTCGATTAGGAATTGTTAATCCACATGTGAAACCTGAGTACATAATCCCTGTGACATTTTATCAACGGTGTTCCATAGGGACAGGTTCTCATCCAAAAAGTTCGAAAATTCAATTTCTTTGTAGTTGCATTTTTTTTAAGGTGTACTTGTCCAGACTCTTGGAACGGAGAGGTTTTTTTCTTAATCCGTGCTTTAAAAAAGTTTCTACAGCCCATTGTTTGAAGCAGTGTCACGACTGCCATGAGCCGCGCGGGGTATCCGCCATGTCTCAAACGCCTTGTCACGGTTCGCGCGGCTCCCCCCGTTGGAGGTTCGAGTCCTCCCTTGGGCATCGTTGTGTGTGTTTGTTGTCCTTAGCATAAGTTAATGTAAGTAGCGTGTAAGCACAGGGACTGATGGTTCAAATGGCTCTGAACACTATGGGACTTAACAATTGAGGTCATCAGTCCTCTAGAACTTAGAACGACTTAAACCTAACTAACCTAAGGACATCACACACATCCATACTCGAGGCAGGATTTGAACCTGCGACCGTAGCGGTCGCACGGCTCCCGACTGAAGCGCCTAGAACCGCTCGGCCACATAGGCCGGTCTATCATGTATTCTAGAGAAGCTGCCCGGTCGTCAGTGGCGCCTGTTCTTTCGAGAACAGTTACTATCTTCATATATATGGTTAAACGTTACCCAGCCATTGACCTTCGTCTGTGCGAATGCGCACAGATTGCCCGAAATCTTACGGGAATCGTCACCTTAGTGTGGGCCAGTATTGAGTGGAGTGGCAAACACCTATTACGTACATTGCGTTTGTGGATTGTGGCCGGTTGGAAATGTGAGTCTCACGGGAAGCGTGTAAGGGATAAATGCCTGCAGTCGCGGTATTCATCTGTGTCCTCGGTGGCTCAAATGGATAGAGCGTCTGCCATGTAAGCAGGAGATCCCGGGTTCGAGTCCCGGTCGGGGCACACATTTTCAGCTGTCCCCATCGAAGTATATCAACAACACCTGTCGGCAGCTGAGGGTTTCAATTAACTATCAATTGTGAAGGGGATTCGAAGAACCCTTTGCCAGGCACTTAAATGTGATTTGCAGAGTATCCATATAGATGTAGATCAAAGCTCGTCCCGTGACGCACTTGCACAAAATGATTCATACTGCAAACATACTCGCCGATAACACTGACGAATAACGAGTGCTGCATATCCAGGTTAGACAGATCGGCTTTTCCTGCCAAGAAGAACAGGGAGTTGCTATCTAGGAACAATTCCAGCCAGAGGAAGGGTTGAAAAGTGCTCCTTGGATTGCACACTAAACGTAAATAACGAAAATGCATTTTTGGTAAAAATTGGACAAAGCATAATCCTGTGCTCTCCGTATTGCATTAGCCGTTTTGAATATTGAAAATCTTACTGCAGATTCGTGTTCAGCGACATTAAAAATATACATGTAACCCTCAGTTCATGCAAATCGAAGTAATAATATAACTAAAAGGTTTCCCTAGACGTTGAACTTTTTTTTTTTTTTTTTTTTTGAGAAACAATTTTCTCAGAACGGCATGCAGCATTAACTAAAAATGGTTCAATCTCTTAACTTCTACCTCTGACCCAGAAAAGTAAACACTTTTCTTAGGAGCTTATACCTATAATATATGACACTGATTAATATTAAGTAATTTTTGTGAAGGCATAAGGAGTGAAATAAACCACCCAAAAAATCGAACTCAGAGTTCGAATTAGTACCGTATCGTTAAATTTACGGTTGTTTCATTGCGGTTAGGTATGCGCTCCCATAAATTTTATGTAATATCGACTGATGTTTTCCATTTTCAATTTCAGAGAAGTAATTTAGTATCAACTGATGTCATCCATTTTTGATTTCAGGTAACATCTGAGAGGCCACACTGCACGCAGTCCGCGTGATCAAATCATAATTGCGGGCGCCATTTTTTTTACTGAAAATCTAAAATAAAGCTCATAGTATGATCACTCGTAACTCCCAAACAGATCCTTCAAGTGTATTTTCACTGTCTCAAAAAAAATATATAACATTTTTTGCTCATTTGAATGAGAACCTGGCCGTAACGCCGGAATATAGTCACTAGATTTTTTTCGGAGACGCTGTACGTTCGCGAGAAGAATTTCGTTCTGCGCGTGTCGATGGACATTCTACAGATATTACTGTTTGTGTGTTTGTGTGTGTGTGTACTACTCAGTCGTGCCATTCGAGTGTACATCTTTGCATAGTTTTCCTTTGACGGTGTAAACAGTGTTCGGCTCAGTTGCTAACTGGCCAGTTGAGTGGTTCCGAAGTTGTCGGATGTGCGGTGCGTTCTGTCTGCTAGGATAACAACAGACTGGCGTGGTGCGATGGCAGAAGCAGACACTGAAGGAGCTAGCTGCTGGGACGCCAACGAACAATTTATGCCAAGTAAGACGAAGAGAACTATTCTAAAATTACGAGCCGCCTCAATAGTGTTTATCATTAGTAAATCTTGTAGTTGAGACTGCCACCAATCTACAATAACTGACATTTTTGCCTAGAGAGAGATTAGCGAGAAATGCAGGATATCCCCCACACACTGAAATTTTGGTTGTGATGACAGGCCTATGGGCAGTGTAGCCCGAGATCTAAGTTAGGTTGGAAGGGGGTAATTTGATTGAGAGATGTTTACGCCAACGATTATTAATGCCGAGTAAACGTTGTGTAAGCAGATTTCTCTGTAGCGTAGCCTAGTGTTTCCGTCCGCGCCATGTTTAACACACTTTCTCTGGCTGTGTACAAAAGTCGCACAACAGCGACGAAAACTACGTTTCTGGTGGGGGGGACGGGAGAGTTCCCTATGTAACTTTCACTACAAATTTTAGTAACCGCCGAAACTAGCCGAATTAGAAGCGTAATTTTAACTATATTTCCGTTTGTGGGAAAATAGTGATTCTCCTCTTTCGGCAGCAACTATAATATGTAGGCGACTTATTAGTTTCTTTTAAAAAAAAAAAAAACTCTGAATCATGATCTCAGTAGACGCAGTGCTTTTTACGTTGCTTGATCCGTGGTCGATAGTAAACAATGCAATGTATTGGTAAACTCTTTGAAGTGTGACGCGTGTTGCATAGACGGCGTCTGCAATGTTCGTAAGGCCAAGCTTGTATATATTCTGTGTCTGTTTAATTAAGGCGAGGAGGATAATGTTCAAGGAGCACTGCATTAGCAGTCTATGGAGAAATTGAGAATTTGGATCTGACGAACGGCATGCTCGGGCAGTTCGTGCTATTATGTTGACCACTGCGTAATTCGGACACAGTGATCATTGCCTCTCCCTAGTAACCAGGAGACTCGGGTGGTAATCCTGGTCTGGCACAAATTTTCAACAGTGCCTATTGTCAGATAATTTTATTAGTGATCCGGTCTTAAATTGTGTTTTGTTCAAGAAACGTCGTTTAGCTTTTTCATGGATAACAGCTTTGGAAAGCGTACAGACTGTACAGGTTACATTGATAATCACACGTCGTTAGTCCAAGGCAACTACAGCTACATAGTTTTACCAAGAACTTCTTCGTAGGTAGTTTCCCTGTAGTGGTATTTTGTTTTAGTATTTATAGACTGTAGGCTTGGATGAAATATGAAACACATATCCGAAGTTTCTGTTGATGCTGTAGATCCTGTTTTATCCGTGCTACGGGCACAAACACTTCATCTAATACTGGAGGACACAATTTGCCTCGAGATTTAGCAATTTTTCGTAATATAGGCCTAGCTTCGATATATTTTTCTCTAATTGTTGTTTGGATTTAATCTTAAAACACACTAACTTTTCCACCAGTTATTCTATATGTGGTTTCATCCCTTTCGTAGCATAGAGTTCCTAAACGGTCGATAATATTAATAATTTCCTTTCTCACTTTGATTTTCTGTAGAATCTCCTGTTTGTGGTTATTCCTAACCTGTTTCACATTCTCACTTTTATTATTTTTATTTTTCTAGTTTTGTGACTGGAAGCCAAATTTTCTTTGAATTCAGTCTTTAATTCTGAAACAGTTTCAGTTAAAGGTCAAGTGAAGATGGCGATCTATTTGAGGAGAATGGTTAGGATATCTTTTATATTAGACGTACACAGGTCATTGAGATCCTTATCTATATAAAATTACCTCGAGTTTGATGTAGCCCATTCTCTTGTCATGATGTCGGCTGTATCGTAGCGTATTGTCTCGATTAGGTTGGAGATTTTGATTGAGAGTTGCAAAAGTCCACGAAAGTGATTACGAAGTCAAGACTATACTAACAGAACGATGTGTAGCGTAGACCAAAACGCTCTTTCTGTCCTTTTAAAATCTCTTTTAATTAAAAATAACTAAAGCTGCAAGATACAATCACAAAAACTGTTTTATCTAATACAGAAATCCCAGTCTATTGTTGTGTACGTACACTAATTTTTTGTCACTGAATATATATTTTTTACTCATTTGCTGGATTCCAGTTTCCCGCTTTTTGCGGCGAAAACCCTTTCCCTGCGAAGGGCCCAATAGCATGTCGGTTATATTCGCGACTTTATCGACGATCAGTAATTTCATATAGTCTATCCACCGGCGTCATTGTTAACATCGAATATAGATTTAAGTATTAGGAAGGCCAATATGAACCTAACGCATGGGTAGGTCTAATGATGAATAAAAAAAAATTCGAATGCGGGTTAGCTACTACAAGCAGCACAGTGAACGCGTTATTGTGGCCAAGATAGACATGAAGCCCACACCTACCATAATCTTAAAAGTAGTCCGCAGATGAGGAAGAAATTGATGAAATGTGTGATGAGATAAAAGAAATTATTCAGATAGTGAAGGGAGATGAAAATAGAATAGTGACAAGTGATTGGAATTTGATAGTAGAGAAATGAAGAAAAGGAAACGTAGTAGGTGAATATGGAATGGTGGTAAGAAATGAAAGAGGAAGCCGCCTGGTAGGTTTTTGCCCAGAGCATAACTTAATCATCGCTAACACTTGGTTCAAGAATCGTGAAAGAACGTTGTATACTTGGAAGAGACCTGGAGATACTGCAAGATTTTAGATAGATTATATAATGGTAAGAAACCAGGTATTAAATTGTAAGACATTTCCAGGGGCAAATGTGTACTCTGACCACAATCTATAGGTTATGAACTGTAGATTAAAACTGAAGAAACTGCAAAAATGTGGGAAATTAAGGAGATGGGACCTGGATAAACTGAAAGAACCAGAGGTTGTACAGAGTTTCAGGGAGAGCATAAGGGAACAATTGATAGGAATGGGGGAATGAAATACAGTAGAAGAAGAATGGGTAGCCTTGAGGGATGAAGTAGTGAAGGCAGCAGAGGATCAAGTAGGCAAAAAGCCGAGGGCTAGTAGGAATCCTTGGGTAACAGAAGAAATATTGAATTCAATTGATGAAAGGAGAAAATATAAAAATGCAGTAAATGAAGCAGGCGAAAAGGAATACAAACGTCTCAAAAATTAGATCGACATGAAGTGCAAAGTGGCTAAGCAGGGATGGCTAGAGGACAAATGTAAGGATGTAGAGGCGAAAATCACCATGGGTAAGATAGACACCGCCTACAGGAAAATTAAAGTGACAGCATAGATCGAGGTGGTGGGATCACTCATGGGAAAATTCCTGCAGTAGTTGATGTTAGAGCTGCACCAGTCAGCTGATAGGTGTTCCTGCTTAAGGGAAGTCTCTCTAACAAAAGATCCACTTTTGACAAAGCTTAAGTATCCAAGTAATGAGAGAATTAGTATATTTTATCAAAATATACAAGATGTTAGAGATAAAGTTTGTGAACTGCTTATAGATGTTGACTCTGAAATTATTGGTATATTTGAGCACTTCTTAAATAAGGAGATAATTCAGAGGCTTCCTTTACCAGAATACAGGTTGGCTGGCAGCTTTTCTAGGAGCTCTTTTCGGTGTGGGGGAGTAGCCATGCATGTGAAAAACAGCATCCCATTACAGTCAATTGATGTTTCTAAGTACTGCACTGAAAAGGTGTTAGAATGTTGTGAAGGTATGGTTAAATTTAATGGAGCTAAACTTCTAATTGTTATTTATAGAGCCACAGACGCCAATTTCACAACATTTTTGCTAAAGCTAGAGGAGGTTTTTGGTACACTTTGTAGGAAATACAAAAAATTATTTATATGTGGTGATTTCAATATTAATTGTAAAGTGATTGTGCAAGTAAAAGGATGTTGGTAGATCTCCTTAATTCATATAATCATATGTAAACTGGTATGGCAAAGTGGTATGCAGATAGAATAGCTACGTCTCAGGATACAATTAAAACCATATGGTCAGTCGTAAACGAAGTGGCTGGTCTGTAGAGACAGGTCGACGATATAGAATCAGTGCGTAGTGGGTGTTCCGAGACTGTTACCTGAAACGGTCCTCCATGATACTGACAAGAGGGAGATTGAGTTAATAATTAAATCACTAAAGACCCAGAACTCTCATGGATATGGCAGGGTATCTAGCAGAATACTGAAGTATTGTTCTGTGTATGTTGGCCCAGTACTTAGCCATATCTGTGACTTTTCCTTTAGCGGTGGTCGGTTTCCTGGCCGATTAAAGTACTCTCTACTGAAGCCACTTTATAAAAAGGGAGACAAGGATAATGTTGATAACTTTAGACCTATTTCCATGCCATCGGTGTTTGCTAAAGTTATCGAGAAGGTTGTATATACAAGGTTACTGGAGCATTTAAATTCACATTCTTTGCTGTCAAATGTACAGTTTGGTTTTAGAAATGGTTTAACAACTGAAAATGCTATATTCTCTTTTCTCTGTGAGGTTTTGGACGGATAAAATAAAAGGTTGTGAACGCTAGGTGTTTTCTTTGATTTAACGAAGGCTTTTGACTGTGTTGACCACAAAATATTACTGCACAAGTTGGACCATTATGGAGTAAGGGAGTAGCATACAATTGGTTCCCCTCTTACTTTAAGAACAGAAAGCAGAAGGTAATTCTCTGCGATATTGAGAGTGGTAGTGATAATCATTCGCAATGGGGCTCTGTTAAGAGGGCATTCCCCCAAGGGTCGGTTCTGGGGCCACTGCTGTTTCTTACTTATATAAATGATATGCCCTCTAGTATTACAGGTGATTCAAAAATATTTCTGTTTGCTGATGACACCAGCTTGGCAGTGAAGGATCTTGTGTGTAATACTGAAACAGTATCAAATAATGTAGTTAATGGAATAAGTTCATGGCTTGTGGATAACAATTTGATGCTAAATCACAGTAAGACTCAGTTTTTGCAGTTTCTAATTCACAATTCAACAAGGACCGATATTTTGATCAGACAGAATGGGCATGTTATAAGCGAGACGAAACAGTTAAAGTTCCTAGGCGATCGGATATATAGTAAGCCGTTGTGGAAAGCCCATGTCCAGGATCTTGTTCAGAAACTAAATGCTGCTTTAGTTACCATTAGAACAGTATCTGAAATTAGTGACAGTTCAACATGGAAAATAGTCTACTTCGCATATTTTCATACGCTTAGGTCGTATGGTATTATATTCTTTGGGTAATTCTTCTGATTCAAAAAGGGTATTTTTGGCTCAAAACGGGCTGTTCGAGCTATATGGGGTGTAAGTTCGAGAACCTCTTGTTGGCCCCTATTCAATAGTCTGGGAATTCTGACATTGCCCTGACAGCATATATTTTCTTTAATGTTGTTTATTGTTAGCAGTATTAGCGTATTCCCAACAGTTAGCAGCTTTCAATCAGTTAATACTAGGCACAAATCAAATCTGTATGTGGAATGCACTTCCTTGACTCTTGTGCAGAAAGGAGTGCAGTATTCTGCTGCATCCATCGTCAATAAGCTACCACAAGAACTCAAAAATCTTACCAGTAGCCCAAAATCTTTTAAGTCTAAACTGAAGAGTTTCCTCATGGCTCACTCCTTCTATTCGGTCGAGGAGCTCCTGGAAGAGCTAAAAAATTATGCAAATTTCAGTGTTACGTAGTTAATTTTCTTTATTTAAACTTACGACTTGTCGCCTTAATATGTTTTTATATTTCATTTTATCTGTTTCTACTATCGTGTTATAATTTCATGTATTGACTCGTTCTATGACCATGAAGATTTCTCCTTAATATGGTCCCACGGAACAATAAATAAATAAAAATAAAAGCTTTGGAGAAAAGAGATCCACTTGTATGCATATCAAGAGCTCAGATGGAAACCCTGTTATAAGCGAAGAAGGGAAAGCAGAAAGGTGGAAGGAGTATATAGAAGATCTATACAAGGGCAATGTGCTTGAAAACAGAATTTGGAAATGGAAGAGCATGTAGATGAAGATGAAATAAGAGATGATATACTGCGTGAAGAGTTTGGCAGAGCATTGAAAGACCTACGCCGAAACAAGGCCCCGGGAGTATTCAACATTCCATTATAACTACTGACACCCGTGGGAGAGCCAGCCCTGACTAAACTCTACCATCTGATGAGCAAGATGTATGAGACAGGCGAAATACCGTCAGACTTCAAGAAGAATATAATAATTCCAATCTCTAAGAAAGCAGTTGTTGACAGATGTGAAAATTATCGAACTATGACCATGAAGATTTCTCCTTAATATGGTCCCACGGAACAATAAATAAATAAAAATAAAAGCTTTGGAGAAAAGAGATCCACTTGTATGCATATCAAGAGCTCAGATGGAAACCCTGTTATAAGCGAAGAAGGGAAAGCAGAAAGGTGGAAGGAGTATATAGAAGATCTATACAAGGGCAATGTGCTTGAAAACAGAATTTGGAAATGGAAGAGCATGTAGATGAAGATGAAATAAGAGATGATATACTGCGTGAAGAGTTTGGCAGAGCATTGAAAGACCTACGCCGAAACAAGGCCCCGGGAGTATTCAACATTCCATTATAACTACTGACACCCGTGGGAGAGCCAGCCCTGACTAAACTCTACCATCTGATGAGCAAGATGTATGAGACAGGCGAAATACCGTCAGACTTCAAGAAGAATATAATAATTCCAATCTCTAAGAAAGCAGTTGTTGACAGATGTGAAAATTATCGAACTATTTGTTTAGTAAGTCACAGGCGCAAAATACTAAAGCCAATTCTTTACAGACGAATGGAGAAACTGGTAGAAGCCGACCTCGGGGTATACCAGTTTGGATTCCGTAGAAATACTGGAACACATGAGGCAATACTGACCCTACGTCCTCTCTTAAGAGCTAGATTAAGGAAAGGCACACCTACGTTTCTAGCGTTTGTAGACTTAGAGAAATCTTTTGACAATGTTGACTGGAAAACTCTTTCAAATACTGAAGTGGCAGTGGTAAAATGCAGTGAGTGAAAGGCCATTTACAATTTGTACACATACCAGATGGGAGTTGCAAGAGTCAGGGGGCATGAAAGGGAAGCAGTGGTTGGGAAGGTAGTGAGATGCGGTTCTAGTCAATCTCCGATGTTATTCAATCTGTTTATTGAGCAAGCAGTAAAGGAAAAAAAGATAAAAATCGAAGTAGGAATTAAAATCTATGGAGAAGAAATTAAAACCTTGAGGTTCGCTCATGACATAATTCTGTCAGAGACATCAAAGGACCTGGAAGAGCAGCTGAATGGAGTGGAGTGTCCTGAAAGAATGATATAAGATGATCATCAATAAAAGCAAAACGAGGATAATGGAATGTAGTCGAAACATGTTTGGTGATGCTGAAGGAATTAGATTAGGAACTGAGACACTTAAAGTAGTAAAGGAGTTTTGGTATTTGGGGAGCAAAATAACTGATGACGGTCGAAGTATAGAGGATATAAATTGTATACTGGCAATGGCAAGGAAAGTGTTTCTGAAGAAGAAAAACTTGTTAACATCGAGTAAAGCTTTACGTATCAGGAAGTGTGTTATCCGAGTATTTGTATGGAGTGTAGCCATGTATGGAAGTGAATCATGGACGATAAAGAGTTTGGATAAGAAGAGACTAGAGGCTTTAGAAATAAGGTGCTACAGAAGAATGCTGAAGATCAGATGGGTAGATCACTTAACTAATGACGAGGTATTAAATAGTATTGGGGAGAAGAGAACTTTGTGGCACAACTTGACTACAAGAAGGAATCGGTTGGTAGGACACGTTCTGTGGCATCAGCGGATCACCATTTTAGTATTGGAGGGCAACGCGGAGGGTAAAGGTCGAGGAGGGAGACCAGGAGATGAATACACTAGCAGATTCAGAAGGATGTAGGTTGCAGTGGGTATTGGGAGATGGCGCTTGCACATGATACAGTGGCATGGAGAGCTGCATCAAACCAGTCTCTGGACTGAAGACCACAACAACAACAATAAGAAGGCATCTGTCTCATGTGTACCCTTCAACAGAGATAGGACAGACAAGACGGTTAGATTAGACAATATGTAGTTTCTGTTGCAAATGATCCATAATGAGGAGATGCTCAGTGGGAAACTAATATGCTAATTTACCTTCCACAGATCGCAAGTGGACTGATCATCGACGTGAAATGAGGGATGAAAATTTAAACGTACTTCTGATCGTACTCGTATTATTTGACACCCTCCACCCCCCACTCTCTCTCTCTCTCTCTCTCTCTCTCTCTCTCTCTCTCTCTCTCTCTCTCTCTCTCTTTTTCTATCTCACTCACTCCTAAATCACTCACTCCTCACTCACTCTCAATCGCGCACGCCCTAGTTCTACTAAAAAATTCAATTCATTAATGGTGTCGGAGGAGATGGTTAAATAAATCCTTTAGGCTGCTCTTAAACTGAATTTTGACAGTAGTAAAACTTTTATGGCTGCTGACAAGTTATTGAAAATCCGTTTTCCTGAATGATCGAGACTTTATTGCACCAAAGTAATTAACTTCCAAATTTTTGTGGAGATTATTCATGTTTCTAGTAAGGAGTGCATGCAATGAGCTGTTGATTTGAAAATAATAATTTGACACAAAAGAAGCTCCTAAGTTGATGTGATACCCAGTAAGAAGCAGTACAAATCAAGTTTTAGTTAACGATTATTGACTTTTTAGCCGGCTGTGGTGCCTTGGACATGAGCTAGGACCTTAAGATTTTGCATGAAAGGAGGACAAGCAGCCGCGTTGCACGGGAGAATGTGAAAAGTGTTCATATGTAGTAAAAACCTGTAAAATCCGCCTGTTTTTGTCTTATGCTATCGAATCGACTTAAAGCCAGATCGTCTCTTTGGCCGCTCTTCTTTACGAAACGGTTACACTTATCGTCTGCAAAGCTATGTTGCGTGCTGCGGTATCCGGAGACACTGAAAGCACCATAGTAGAACACAGACGAAGCTTCCAAGTTGATGTAATAGCCAGTAAGAAGCAGTACAATTCAAGTTTCAGTTATCGATTATTGACTTCCAAGCTGGCTTTGCTGTCTTGGACATGAGCTAAGACCTTACGATTTTGCATGAAGGGAGGTCTACCAGCCACGTTGCACGGGAGAGCGTGAAAAGTGTTTATATGTAGTAAAAACCTGAGAAATCCGCCCTTTTGTGTCATTTGCTATAGAATCGACTTAATGCCAGATCGTCTCTTAGGCCGCTCTTCTCTATGATACGGATACACTTGTTGTCTTCAGTCCTGAGACTGGTTTGATGCAGCTCTCCATGCTACTCTATCCTGTGCAAGCTGCTTCATCTTCCAGTACCTACTGCAACCTACATCCTTCTGAATCTGCTTGGTGTATTCATGTCTTGGTCTCCCTCTACGATTTTTACCCTCCACGCTGCCCTCCAATGCTAAATTTGTGATCCCTCGATGCCTCAAAACATGTCCTACCAACGGATCCCTTCTTCTAGTCAAGTTGTGCCACAAACTTCTCTTCTCCCCAATCCTATTCAATACCTCCTCATTAGTTACGTGATCTACCCATCTAATCTTCAGCAATCTTCTGTAGCACCACATTTCGAAAGCTTCGATTCTCTTCTTGTCCAAACTAGTTATCGTCCATGTTTCACTTCCATACATGGCTACACTCCAAACAAATACTTTCATAAACGACTTCCTGATACATAAATCTATATTCGATGTTAACAAATTTCTCTTCTTCAGAAACGCTTTCCTTGCCATTGCCAGTGTGCATTTTATATCCTCTCTACTTCGACCATCATCAGTTATTTTACTTCCTAAAGAGCAAAACTCATTTACTACTTTAAGTATCTCATTTCCTAATCTAATTCCCTCAGCATCACCCGATTTAATTTGACTACATTCCATTATCCTCGTTTTGCTTTTGTTGATGTTCATCTTATATCCTCCTTTCAAGACACTGTAAATTCCGTTCAACTGCTCTTCCAAGTCCTTCGCCGTCTCTGACAGAATTACAATGTCATCGGCGAACCTCAAAGTTTTTATTTCTTCTGCATGAATTTTAATACCTACTCCAAATTTTTCTTTTGTTTCCTTTACTACTTGCTCAATATACACATTGAATAACATCGGGGAGAGGCTACAACCCTGTCTCACTCCTTTCCCAACCACTGCTTCCCTTTCATGCCCCTCGACTCTTATGACTGCCATCTAGTTTCTGTACAATTTTTAAATAGCCTCTCGCTCCCTGTATTTTACCCCTGCTACCTTCAGAATATGAAAGAGAGTATTCCAGTCAACATTGTCAAAAGCTTTCTCTAAGTCTACAAATGCTAGAAACGTAGGTTTGCCTTTTCTTAATTTTTCTTCTAAGATAAGTCGTAAGGTCAGTATTGCCTCACGTGTTCCAACATTTCGACGGAATCCAAACTGATCCTCCCCGAGGTCCGCATCTACCAGTTTTTCCATTCGTCTGTAAAGAATTCGCGTTAGTATTTTGCAGCTGTGACTTATTAAACTGATTAGTTAGGAAATTTTCACATCTG